>NW_027122481.1:0-271002 GCF_030686945.1 Centruroides vittatus | reverse complement strand
GTCTGACGACCGACTGCTGTTGAATGGCAACACGACTTGGAGTCAAACCAGTCGAACCAGTCAGCCATAGTATGAAAGAACCCTAACAAAGACAGGCAAGTAAACTTAGTGTTTTTGTTCGCGTTGTAGCAGTAAGAAAGGGGTGCACACTCAAAATTAATAGAAGTCAATAGGTAGAGCGTCACCAACTCACATCATAGTTTGTAGCTACGAAACCCTCCTAATATATGATAAATAATGTTCCTAGAACCCACCTCGATTTTATCACTCGTCCCGCAAACACCGTTGTTACATCGTTAGTCCTTTTTCTTAGGCCTTCAGCTATTTTGTTCATACACCTCTTCCTGGGTCTACGCTAGGTCTTCTCCCCTTCATTAGGGGTATTGTTGCTATTAAATATCGAAGATTTAAGGTCGATGGAGTGGAGAGTTAATGGGAGTCATATGTTTCTCCATTAGAGTGGATTCACTCATGTGCGCGGAAACGAAAAGCGATGACGCAAACGCGCGACTGCACAACCACGCAAGCGGCAACCTACTAACATTTCGGCGCATGCGTATAGTATTCAAGATGGCGAACGACACCGACACTGCCGTTATCCACGTGTTTACAAATTTTGTTTTGTACGGCTTGCTTTATTTAACTATAAAATTTTGTCGAAGATTTTGGATGAGAGATATTTTCTGGGATCGAGGAAGAACTGGTGTACAAAATACTTATTCCTCGATCAAGGTCTGTGGATAAGGAATACCATTTCGACTAAGATTCGTTTGTTTTTTCCTTTCAATTAAATTATATGTGATTATTTGTGTAGAATTTCTTTTAAATTTATTATCCTCTTCTCTTCATTCTAATGTCAGTCATCTCAGTTGTTCTTTCTGACATTAAAACACCGCGTGATTGTATTTTCTCACGTGACTACCAGACGAACGGTTATTGGCTGATAGAAAGGCGTCATGGCAAATATAATGACAACTTTACTCGTTACTAGAATTTATAAGTTTTTGTAAAACTCATCCTTTAATGTTTTTCCATTCTATAATAGCAGATAGCGCCACCAAAATTTTAAATGTTGCCTGGAGAATCGTATTTTCCTTTCGAATGAAGATAGAGGGAGAGAGAGAGTTCACAGAATAACATAAATATAATATACCTGTAATGTTTCCACAACTAGTTTTTAAATTAGAGATATTTCTCTTCGTCTTTGAATTTTTTCTTTTTTTCCCCCTTCAAGTGTTTTGCAGGTTTAGGAATTTTAGCGGTTACTCTGTCTTTCACACAGGCAACAAGTTTTAAGTGGCAGACTCCAGGGAACTGTCCGGCATGAGGGTGACCTCATTTTTAAGCGCAGAACTCCTCCAATTAAAACTATCGAAACAAGATTTCTACTTTTCCGACACGTGTCGGAAGTTGGACTGTTTAGCGCAGCCGTCTCTAAAAGGGGGCGCAACGCCCTCTGAAAATCTAGGGAGGCGAAAAGAAACAAGTGGGGTGGGGTGACAGAGGGCACTGGAGGCAGAGTATTGGACGGTAGGCAAAAGTTGGCGTCACTGACAATCTTTTTCTTAACTGTTTTAAAACGGGTGTGAAGGAATAATGCGTTCAATAATTTCCAGATTTGGGAAACAACGGTAAGGACACAAAGTGTGAATTTCATGGAAAAGGTTTTCCTAAAACTATTTTCAAGTCAAAGAAGGAAAAATGGGTTATGGAATTTGCTGTATACTAACAGAAAAGGAAGTTTTTAATTTACAAAAATAGGGGGAATTATCGAACAAATATAACAAACTTTTGTTAAAAGTAAATTATGAACTTTGGATCCTCACGTAATATTAATTTTGCATTGAATGTTCTGCATTGATTATTCTATCACAATATTTGTAATTAATTGCAACTGTCGTTTCTTTCTACGTAACTATTAAAAATGATTTTAGTGTTGTTTCGCACAAAAGATAATCAAATTTATATTCATTTTCATATTTTTAGTAGTTTTATTTATTTACTTTATAAATTTACCTGCTTTTTCTTTTCTTTTATTTATTTTTTTAAATTTTATCTTTTAATTACAAGAGAGTTAACATTGAACTATCAGGCTACATAATCAGGAGCAAATCTATATAGGAACTAATAAGACTGAAGTTCTCAGCCCCGCAAAACCTAGATGTGCCCCTGTACCTAGTATAATGTAAACCGGAAAGTTTTCCCTCTTAGTGCTCACAGAGCGGAAAGAGTTAAAAAAAAAACCGGAAAGTTTTTATGTTCTAAGGATATGATTAAATATTTCATTTTTAGTCTTTTTTTATAAACATAGATGCGTTTTAAGAACAACACTATTAGCCATATAACAAGTGATTTTGTAGCGGCAAAGTGTCACGTGTGCTAGACACGTGTCACTTCTTTCCGTCAACCCTGAAAGTGCACCTGTTGCTTACTGCTCCAACCGGAACAATAGTAATGACTTTACTCGTCTTTCCTTATTGCTTGCTTTAAATTTCGAATGAACATTTATTAATTAATTAATTCTTTGATTGAATACAGATTGTTGACATACGAGAATATCGTAAATCGAAAAAATGAAGATAAAAGAAGAGTTAGAAACGGAATATACGGACTTTACAATTGAACGAAACGAAGAGAAATTTGAAGTTGATTTTAAAAATTTCAAAAGAGAATTTAATACAGATGAGAAGTATTATAAAACAATTAAATCGGAACCTTTAGAGGTGAGTGAAAAATACTTTATTGTAAGATCTCAGAGTTGTTTTAAGGACAAGAAACACAACTGTAATACAAAAATATAAAGTCGGAAATGGAAAAATATATATTTTTAAAACAGTATATTCCTATAAATAATGGCCTTACGAGCTTTAAACAGAGCTACGTTATTTTCGATTTCAAGTAAAAGTCATTTCGGCTCTTTACAATGAAATTTGACCTTTTGGCCACGGTGTTCGTTTTGAAAAGGATAACTTTTTTTTTTACTGACGGAATTTAGTGGTCCCACTTTCTTTAAAATGTTTTATATTGTGTATACGTTACAGCTGACTGGCAATTATCTGTTTCTATTGTATGAAGTCACGTTTTGCACAATTGTACTTTTTTGGTTGTTGTATCTTCATAACAAGTAATTCAATCCTGTCAGATTTGACCGTCAGACTTTTTTGCAAATCTCCACTTTGGTTTCAGGAAATCTCTATTGAGAATTCCTGAACTCAAGACAGTATAAAAGAACCAAACTTGTTTCGTGTGTGTGTTGACGTCCATTTAGCTTAATATTTCAAGACGTGGTGAAGATAAAGGAACGAAATTCCGCATGGTAGCTTGTATATAAAGGGCATTGATGGTATTAAAATTTAGTTGTAAAAGGTCAGGACGATAGATAAATAGAGAGTATTCACGTGCAGTTGCGTGCGGTAACATTTAATAATAGGGAAGCTATGCCGGCCCTGGATAGAATCATTGAAAGCGTTATACGATATTTTGGTGAGTAGCATCCACCAGTTCAACCGCGTCAGGTTGGTGCTGTGTAAACTGCATGCGCCTGTAATATGGTTGCTTTATGCCATTCAAATACTTTCTCCGAGGAAGCTGTCCCGTATTCGACAATACGGCGCTCTCATTAGGAATAGGAATATAAGAATTTATATTCGAATGTTATCATTGTTTTTTACATGTGGACACATAATGCGATTATAATGAAATATTAATTTTAATTAATTCAAAGTACGTTAAAATATGAAAATAATCGCACAATATGTATTAAAATTTTACAAAATACAAGGAAAGCAGCGCTTCCTCCGCTTCCATAGACGGTTCGCTACTAATCACGCATCATATCACGCGAAGGGTCAGACTTAATGAAGAATTTACTTGATACCATTTACAACGTATTATAAACTTATCTCTATCCTCAAAATTAAGTTTTTTGCTATTTTATAATAATTAAAAATATGTAAATTTTTTAAACAAAATCTCATAACAGCCAAGAAAGTAACGAACTCCTTGCTAGATTATTTATTATGTCGGAATCAATAACTATAATACTCTTGTTTAGACAAGTTACGCGTTATTCAGAGAAATTTTGTAGTTTAATTGAAAGTACTGATATTTACCTGCTGATATTGTTTCATTCCATGCTTTATTCCACATAATATTTTGAACGTATCTACTTTTGTATCTATAAATGTATATTTCATGTACGTGTAGTTTTCGTTTAGTGTATTATATTTGTAAAATTAATAATACTTAAGCTGTATTCAGTTAAAATATGTTCGGGACTTTGAAGTGCTGTCACGCCTAAGCAGTAGTAGAACTCGACTCGAGATCTCTCTCATTTTCGATCAAATCCTTTGGAGATTGACAATAATCGAGAGATAGATTATCATAAAATAAGAAACCTGAAGTTATCTCTCATCGAAAATATCCAGCAACGAGTTGTGTAACTTTTCCTGCAAAAAAACTTCAAAATTGTATGTGGCATTATCTGTTAGGAAATTTTATTCAAAAACTTGTTTATGTTATTAGTTGTTATAAAATGGCAAAAGCTTAATTTTCAGATTAAAGATAAATTGTATTTTTTAAAAAGTGTAATTGTAAAAGCAAATAAAATCTTTATATTTTTAAACATTTTTGGGGGTTCGGGGAGTCTTAAAAGGCGGAGGTTTCCAAAAGCTGAGGGTCGAACTTGACACGATTTTTATACTTTTGCTTGTTATATGCATTACAAGACCCGAAAGTAAGAGAAGTTCAAACTTATTCTAATTGCAAAAACGAAAAGATAATCAACGAGGCGATATTTATTGTGGCATGGTCACAATGCCGGGCTGCAATTTTTCATTATATATTCCTTTTACTTAATTTAGAATATATATGCTCTTCACCTGAAATCAGCAGTGGCTTGCCCGTATACATTATACTTTTACTGTTAGTTATACAGTTGTGAAATTCAAAGACTGTCAAACAGTCGTACAGACTAAGGAAAGTGGTAATTTATAGGTCTATTTTCAAGTATATTTTAATAAGTCTATTACTCAATAAGCGTATTCTTATGCTTCAGTTTAAGTAATTTTTTTATTTGTTTTTCTATGATGATCAATTTGTTTGATAATATAACGTAGTTTTTTTTTATTATTTCAGATAAATATTAAAGGAAAACCAATTTTCAGAAATAACACAAACCGTTCTAATATTCGGAGTCGTTCTGGTTATAAAATCGAAAGAGGTAAGTGGCTTAATACTTTTAATACTACGAAAGTATATTGCTACTGATAAGAATGTGAGATTTTACGCTCTATTAGAAATTTTAACGGCAATATATCAATCATTATTTCCCTCCTTTCCCCCGAATTCCTTTTCGTGGGAGGTCAAGAGAATGAACTTTTATTTTCTCTCTTTACTACGACGCAGTAAAGAGGTGACCTTCTCATCTTCCAAAGACGTTTCACGCGTCATGGAAAAGTTTCCCTCCTCGCACCTAGGTTTGAATTTGACAAATCCACTGTCGGGCGACATCCTCGTTAACCAATTAGCGCGAGACCGAATTGGTCACTCGTATGAAAGTGGAAAAAAAGGCCACATTGCTGAGGGATCCGAACCAAACATCCCCTCCTATTTCCTATCGCGCTCGATAGTTTCAATAGGAATTCCAATTGAATGATTCATCAATAAAGCAATTATCTCACGAATCATCAAGCAAATCTTTACCTTCTGACCCCTCCGTCCTCTGTTATAAGTGATGACACTCTTAATAAGGTAAAAACCTTTAACAAAACGTTCGAGTTGGGACAGTGTATACAAACAATTGTTAAGTCACAACTCGAACTTATAACCTCTTACATCACCTGATATATGAATCAGCTTCCGCAAAAGCGGATATAAAAGAGGGAGGGGTCCTCTCCTGGCCTCGGGTGTGATCGTCAGCAGGAGAGATCAAGGACCCAATCGACCTCCGCAACAGCTGATTCCGAGAGATATTTCGGACTCCTCAGCCATAAGTTCTCAGGTATTCACTTAAACCCTACTTGACCAGAATCTTACAACAGAAAAAAGTCCAATTTAGATGTTTTAGATTTCAACTAAGCTTGCAATTATTTATTATGACATCGTCACAATGCCGGGCAGCAATTTATAATCATATTTTTAATGTATTTAATTTAAAATATGTGCTCTCTATTTCAAATTAATAGTGGCCTTGACTCTGTACATTATACGTACTTTTCCTTTAACAATGGAGTTGTTCCGATCATTTATTAACTGTTTTCAAGAGAAAATATTTAAATTGAAATAGTATTACTTTCAATCTTCACCAAAAGTTCGTACACATTTAATCGGGGTATCGTGTCCCTTATCTTTTCATATTATCTGATCTCGGCTTTCATCTTTGTCCATTCTGGAGATTAAGAAAAAACTGACACACAGACAGGCGACAGAGAAAATTTTTAACAATTTTAGCCCAATTATATAAATAAATTCAATTTTTTAAATGAAAACCGAAAAAGTCTGTTGGTATTTATTTTATTGTTTTTATAGATATATTTTTATGATATTCTGAAAAGAGTGAATTCTCCAATAATGGGTGCTCAGACTTGGATGTATTGTTACTTCTCACAGGCCCTAAGTTTCTAAAGTAGTAATTTTATGTATCTATAAATAAAATTTACCTCTACTTTCAAAATTCAGAATTTCGCCATTTTATAATAATAAATAATATAAAACGATTTTTACGTAAAATCTCATAACACACGGTAATATTTATGCTGATAAAGTTCCGTAACTCTTTGCCGGATTTTGTTTCTTATCAAATCAAACTCAAAATAATCATGTCCAATGCCATAACATTACACATTTTTCTTGCTCACGAGAGCCTGTACCACAATGGAAATATTGGGGCCATGTTTATCTTCAGCAGGGCCGGACCTAATGACGAGTTTACTAATTTTCTCATTTACAGTTTTTTTTTATAAAACTCATCTTTATCTTCAAAATCCAGCTGTTTATTTTATTTTATAATAGTTAAAAATATCACACATCACACCAATTCGCTAGTTTTCGGAACGTAATCAGAAATAAATGATGTAGTGAAACATGTAATTTAATATTGTTGTGTTAATAAATGCAAATATGCTCAGTTTGATTTTATATTTCAAGTTTTTCTTAAAATCTTTTAACACAAAACTTTTAAATTCCACTACAGATATTAAGAAAGAAGTAAAAGAGAATTATTGTGTAAAACATGGTATAAAATCAGAATGTAAAGTTGATTTGAAAAAGTTGAAGATTGAAGTAAAGACTGAGGATTGTAAAGAAGTTGTTCATCTTCCAGATGATAATAAACAGGTAATGGTAAGTAATACAAATTTCAAAATATTTTACAGTGAAATTATTCTTAAATATATTAAACTTAGCTTTTTGAATGGTTGAAAACGTAGCTCAATATTACTAATATAATATTATGCTTTGAATATACGTGTATTCTGTATTAAGTACAAAATATATATTATATAAGAAAAAATCTAACAACGAGTTGCGTAAGTTTCCTGGTTGTTAAGAGATTTTATTTTAAAAAATTTATATTATTAATCATAATAAATAAATAATAATATCTGTGGAGCCATATTTTTTAATAACTCTTAATTATTTTAACTACTATTAAATGAAGGAATGTTTAATTTTGATGGTGGAAATGAATTTTACAAACAATTGTACACGCTAACCATAAATAAAAACTTCATTATGTTTGAACCGACTTGAAATATTACACGTGACCATCTTTTATCTTTTCACACCTTGACGCTTCATTACCAAAATTTAATAGCATTAATACCACTTATACACAATGTACGGTACAAAATTTCATTTTATAATCTTCAATTCATTCTGAAATATTAAATGAAATAGATGCCAAACAATACATGCCCACACATACATATCCACGGAATTTTTTGCCATGTTTTTTGGGTACAGAAGTTGAAAATCTGAAAATTTACAAAAAACCAGAGAATTGAATGTGAAAATTGACCAGTTTTCAGTACTTTATCTTATTATGTATACAAAACATCTCTGTAAGTAAAAAGCGAATTTCAACATTAAATTTATATATATATTATAGTGTTTCAAACTTTTTCAGTTAGTAGTTTGAGTATTTCTGCTTTTCGTGCATGATAAATTGGAGAATAAACAATGAGTTTTTATTTCAGATTCATTCGGTCAGGTCCACAATGGATGCGGCCACACGAAAAATGTGGACCGACATACAGTCGGACCTGAGATTAAGGAAACTTTTTGCAAATTTACTTTGTTACCCATTAAAACGACAATAGTAAAAAATACCAGAATTAATTATTTTTATAATAATATCAAGACTAATTAAATAAACACAGATTACAACAAATTAATAAACGCTGCAATTAATAATTATGATTAGTTGTAAAGTAGCAGTTGATTACAACAAAATAAGAAAGAGGTTGCAACCGAAGTTTTCATCGCTGTAACGTAAACGCCGAGCGCCGCCCATCTTGTATTTTTGGAAGTTCGACAATGGCGTTTGGAACGTCTAACAAAATGAGTAGAAGTTCGGTTTAAACGTTTGCTCTTTCTGTGTTTTGGGTTAAATTTATGACGTATTTTACTAAAATAATGATTACTTAAGCATTTGTTAATAACATTGTAAAGAAATAGACGATTTTAATTCAGAAATTATTTAATTTTTCTAATTTTTTGCAAGTGATGTGAAGTGGCTATTGTATTTTTATATACTTGCGTTCATAATAGTTTATTATGATACTGTAGAAGTAAATTTGCCTTTTACGGCATCTTCTACCAGGTTTGTAAGTTTTTAAAAATAATTTTCTAAGCTGATTTCGGATTTATATAAGCCACAACCTCTCTCAACAAAACTTTGTGATGAGAACAGGCAAAAGGCAATGGAATTGTCTTACTATTATATCGTACGGTAGGAGACTCGATGCTAATTAAAGTCAAAAATAATTATTTAATGTTATTAACACTCTCTGAATATTTTAAAATGATGTAATTTGTTTATTTATGTTCGTTGATAATCTTTGTCGTTCTTAAACGTTTCTGTCATTTTATATGAATATCCCATGAATCAGTGCGCGACGCCAACGTTGGCGCAACGTGTTTTGCTTCGAGTCCAAACGTCAAACGTGTACGTCTGCTTGCCGTACAAGTTTAAAGTTTAAACTTCGGCTGCAACCTCTCTAATGTAATAAAATGAGCAAAACAGTTTTACAACGAATTGTGAAATTCAATTGGTGTAAAACTCTTTCTTTGCAGAAGTGGGGCCATATTCTGGTCACCGTCTTTGGTCTCTCGTCTCTCACAAGCCAGTTGCTGATTGGCTAATCATTTGGATTAGCCAATCAGCGACAGGATTGTGAGAGACAGTGACCAGAATACGCCCCTGCTCTCCTGGCTTTCACCGTGCGAAGTTACTTTATAAATAAAATAGATGTAGCAGAATTTACTACTAGTTTATTATTATCTTTACTGTCTATTTTACTTTATATTTATCTTTACTCTTTGTCCTACTTTATTAGTAATATCTTTATCAATAAACAAGATGGAAAGTGAAGAGTCTCACTTGTTATTTTGTTAATATTTCGACTGTTACATATAAAAGAAAGAATGTATGACGATCGGTCAATAAATGACTCCCCAAGATATTTACATTTCTGAACTTAGAGAACTTTCAAACGTCGAAAAATGCAAAAAAAATAAAAAGGAAAAAATATTGGGTTTTATCTGTATGTATGGACGATAGTGTGTGGGGTGAAGCGGACGATTTTGTTCACCATGTTTGAAATATATAATTAATTCCTGTTTTTTTCTGGAAAGTTTTTGAAATTTTGCAGGAACGTTTGATTATTAGGAAGGTCGAAGCTATTAGATTTTGCTGCTTAAAAATCAAGAGAGTGGGAAGATAATGGGGGTCGTGCGTATCTCTAGTAGGGTCGGACTTAATGATGATGATTTTACTCGTTACTCGCATTTAACTTTTTTAATATAAAACTCATTCCTACTTTCAAAATTCAGTTCTTTGCCTTTCTATAATAGTTAAAAATATCATACATTCTGGAATTTTTGTTTAAAAACCGCTTTATTACAGACAGCGTCATCAAAATTTTAAAACGTTGCCGGGAAAGTTGAGCAACTCGTTACTAATTTATATACCATAAGTGATTCTTTGCATATTGTTTAGCCTGTCAACAACAAATTCTTCACTCCGGACGAAAATTTCAACAAGAATGAAATGAACAACAAAAGTAAGTAACATGTTACGTAATTCAAACTTTTTATATTAGTATTATATAGAGGGCATCTGAAGAAATGCATTTAAGTTTGAACTGTCATACATTTAACTTGGATTAGATATTT
Organism: Centruroides vittatus; assembly: GCF_030686945.1. Taxonomy (NCBI): domain Eukaryota; kingdom Metazoa; phylum Arthropoda; class Arachnida; order Scorpiones; family Buthidae; genus Centruroides; species Centruroides vittatus. The sequence goes on along the minus strand of NW_027122481.1, from coordinate 260,607 downwards.
GAAAATTATAAGTAATTACCTATATAGTATTAATATAAGTTTTGAAGTTAATAAAAATTTGTTGAAATGATTAAAATTATTAAATCAAATCTTACGAGTTGTGATATAATGATTCATCTTATCTTGCTTTGTTCATTAATATCTTTATTATTTTAATAATAAAGAAAATGTATTGAAACGAAGTAAACGAGGGCTATATAACTTCTTTAATTACGTAGATAAGTAAATATATGCAACGTGTTAAAAAACACGTAGCTAATATTCTTGAAAAACATTGTACAAAACAAACTACATAAATAAACGAAATAAAAATAGATAAAGTAAAACAATTTAATTTTTACCAGTCGTTTAAAAGTCCGAAAAAGAAACTAAAGCTGAATCAATCAGTTTATGATTGTAAAATATAAAATGTTTTATTTTTGGTGCAAACAACAAATGGTGGTTTGCTTTTAAACGAAAAACATAGGCATAATTTATAAATTATACAACTACAGTAGTAACATTTTAATATTGCAGCTATATTATGTTTATTCAAATATTATAGGTAATTTATTAAGTTATTTTTTAATCTTTCAGTTGAGGAGGAAGAGCAGATTCAAGAATACAATATTCAGCATAATTCAAAAAAGCGAGAGCGTTATAAATATAATATCAAAACAAAGAAATACGTTCGTTCGAGTAAAAAATGCAATGAAATTCATGAAAAGATTAAAAAGAAATACTTCAAAGTTATGTTTGCATCTCATTCTAAACAAGAATTTACGTGTGATTTATGTAAACAGACTTTTAGAAATAAGAGAATATTACAAACACATCTGTTCTGTCATATTAGAAAAAAACCATTTCGCTGCACAACCTGCAATGAGAAGTTTTTGTGGCAATTTCTATTGACAAGACACATGAAAAAACACCAAACTGAGAATAAAAACGAAATCTCTCATAGCAATTTACGTTTGCAGCAATCTGGGGATCGAGTGAATTCATCCCCAAGAAATGGGAAAGTTTACGCCTGCAAGATATGTGGAAAAGAATTTAAGCGTAAAAATGGTTTGTCATATCATGAAGCAACTCATAGCGAAGAACGTCCTTTCAAATGCGATATTTGCAATAAGAGTTTCAAATGGAAAGACAGATTGAAAAACCACCATGAAACTCATAGTGACGAACTTATATATACTTGTCAGGTATGTAATAAACGTTTTAAAACAAAAGATTCTTTAAAAGCTCATAAAATAATTCATAATAATCAATTTAACCATACTTGTCAGGTATGTAACAAAAGTTTTAAACGCAAGTCTGGCTTAACACATCACATTACTCTACACAGCGATAAATACAAATATTCATGTGATATATGCAACAAATATTTTAAATTAAAATACTATTTAAAAAGGCATAAACTTATTCATAGTAAAAACGTGTATTGCGACATTTGTGGTAAGTCCGTTCCAAATAGTAAGGACCGTTTAGAAAGACACAAGAGAACACACGAAATTCATGCTTGCAAGATATGTGGAAAAGAATTTAAGAGTAAATGCGCTTTGTTAAGTCATGATCAAACGCATGGTGAAGAACGACCTTTCAAATGTGATATTTGCAATAAGAGTTTTAAACGGAACGACAGTTTAAAAATCCATCGCGAAACTCATACTGATGAACGTAACTATGTTTGTCAGGTATGTAACAAACGTTTTAAAACAAAGCTCTGTTTGGAACGTCATCAAGTAGTTCATAATAATCAATTTGACCATACTTGTCATATATGTAACAAAAGTTTTAAACGCAGTTCTAGTTTAAAACTACATATTAATATACACACCGATGAATACAAATATACTTGTGATATATGTAACAAGTACTTTAAGACGAAAAATAATTTGCGAACTCATAAACTTATTCATAGTGAAAAATTTAATATAAAGCGGAAAAATGTGTATTGCGACATTTGTGGTAAGCGTGTTCCATATGGTCGTTTAGAAAGTCACAAGAGAATACACAAAGCTCATGCCTGCAAAATATGTGGAAAAGAATTTAAGTGGAACTATATGTTGTTGAAACACGAACGAACACATAGTGAAGAACGTCCTTTCAAATGCGATATTTGTAATAAGGGTTTTAAATGGAAAATGCAACTAAACAGCCATCTCGAAACTCATACTGATGAACGTAACTATGTTTGTCAGGTATGTAACAAACGTTTTAAAACAAAACAGTATTTGGTACTTCATAAAATAGTTCATAATGATGAATTTAACCATACTTGTCATATATGTAACAAAAGTTATAAACGCAGTTCTGGTTTAAAACAGCATATTCGTACACACACTGATGAATACAAATACTCTTGTAATATATGTAACAAACATTTTAAAACAAAAAACTATTTAAGAAAGCATAAAGTAATTCATAGCGATATTAAGAAGTATGTTTGTTTCATATGTGACAAATACTTTAAGAGAAAAGACTCTTTGCGACAGCATAAACTAATTCATAGCGATAGAAAACAGTATGTTTGTGACATATGTAAAAAATGTTTTATGTATAAATCTACCTTAACCAGACATTGTATTACTAAACATAAAAGTATGTATGTATGCAATATTTGTAACAAGCCATTTAAGACTAAAAACACACTAGAAGAACATTCGAAAGTTCACATTTAAAAGTGTAATTAATATGTGTAATAAAGAATTTTAAAAGTAAACGCAACTTAATTAATCAGCAGAAAGTTCGTTTCAACATAGAACCGTTTTGTTGTCAGAAGTGTAATAGACACAGACCATGAAGACAATCTTCGTTACATTTATGAAGTGTGTAACAAAGATTTTTATATTAAATTTTTTTTTATTAAGCCATCAACTCGTTCATCAGAATCATTCGTATTTTAGATTGTAAAAGCGAATTTAAAACAGAAACTAAACTGGAATTGAATTTAAATTCTTTTCGTTTAGAAATACACCCCTCAATGCAATATATGTGAACAGTCTTTTACGTTTGGGGAGGTTTTAGAGAAGCATATAACTATTTTCAATAATCAGATCATTTTTATTGTGTCATTTTAAAAAGAAATTTACAATAACAGTCGAATTCCAAACTCATCAAAAGTGTTCATCCCACGGGAAATAAACATTAATGCAAAATATGCAAAAAGACATTTAGAAAACAGATTGTACTAAATACAGTATTAAAATAAATATATTTATGTACGCAATCGTTATTTCTTTATTTTTTGTATTCCTGTTACAAATATCTGTAATTAGGAATAATATAAATCTAAAAGACCGAATTTAACCGAAACATTCGTGACGTGAAGTAAAGAATTCGATGGCGATGCCTTGTAACCGAGTTTGGCACAGTTGTTTATTGTGATTAGTTTAACTTTGTCACGTGATTGTAAATTCGACGACACATGGCGTAGAGAGTTTTCAGTCTTTGTGTATCTTTAGTCTGTGCCTTCATTTATATATTTATAATATAGTAGATATTCTCCCGCCGAGCATGGCGGAATATTTTTAATGAGAAAATAAACAATGAACAAATGAGAGGCGCTTCAAGTCGAGCTTGACGTTGTGATGCTGTTCCTCAGACCTTGGCAAAGCCATTCTCACTCTATGTTGTTTAAATCCGAGTTTACTGCTTTCGGGGTCTCGGTTGTTGTTCTTTCAGATCAAGAATTTACCTGACCGTTTTACTCTTACGCTTACCCCCAGAAAAATAGTGAGTTTTATTTTTAATTTCACTTTTCATAAAACAAAGATGAATTTTAAGGATGTGATTAGATAGGCCTATTTCATTTTTAGTCAGCCTACTATAAATATTCATTAGTGCGTTTAATAACAATACTATTAACCATATAACACGTAATTTTATAGCTGCAAGTATCACATGTGCTGGTGACGTGTCACCACTGGAATCTCTTCTGTTAACCTTGAGAGTGCACCCCTTGTTTACTGCTATAACGGGAACAATAGTAATGAGTTTACTCGTCTTTCTTTGTTACTTGCTCTAAATTTCGAATCAACATTAATTAATTAATTAATTCTTCGATTGAATACAGATTGTTGACATACGAGAATATCGTAAATCTAGAAAATGAAGATAAAACAAGAGTTAGAAATGAAACATTCGGACTGTAGTGATATCGGACCTCCTTGTCCTCCCTCACTTGCGGTTTTATTGGAACGGGTGCAATCCACCTGCACGCGGTAATAAAGGGTTGTAAAAAGGAATAATAAATATAGACAAAGAGCCATAAAAGGAAGGGAGAAAAAGGAGGGAAGAGGGACAGTGAGAGGAGTTAGGGACACGGGAGAGAGAGGAAGGTCGAAGTGGTGGTCCCTGAGAGTGAAATAACCTTTCTTTGTGCAGAAGTGTTTGACTATTTTAGTTTTGTGTGACGAACCGACGGGGCGGAATCCGCTGATCTAGATCGGGTTCCTCACATTGGCGAAGCAGACAGTATAGTGAAGCCAGATCGACAGGATTCGATCCGTGAAAAGAGTGATTACGATCCAGAATAAGAGTTGATCGACAACTGAGCTGAGTGGATAATTGGGCACGACGCAAAGGTTTGAGGAATATACAAGGTTTACACCACAGGTAATGCTTTATAAGCTAAACACCAACGTTTCCCTCTTTAATTATATTTATAATAGAGACATGCATGCTAGACGTGTCCAAAATACATCGAATATATGAAGGGCAACTCATTTAAAAAACGCTATAAACAAAAAATCATAGGACTACTTACCGACTGTGCACCGCCATCGCTTAAGCTTGTTTTGGTCGTGGAGCTGCACATTGGAGGGCGGACGCGCACACAGCGTGTCACGTGACCTGGGTTCGACGTCAGTCGCTGACGTGACTACAGCTCTGACGCGTTTCCGGACAACTTTTTCTTGTGGCCGAAGAATTCGTTCTGTTCGCACTATACCTCGCAGGCGTCACGTGATCCTACGGTGCCCACATTAATAGCGGTGGCTCCGCCGGGCTGCTGTTTGTAGACGTTTGCGAACGACGGTGAAAAAAAGAGACTTCCGTAATATCGTGATCTATAATTTTAAAGTGCGCGTTTTTAGAGAGAAAATTTAAAAGATGGGTTCCGATAGCATCCAAAGTAGCTGCGAAAAAAACTCGAGACGACACTTATATATATTGACGCGCGTTTTCACAACTTGTAAATTTTCATTCATAAAACTACATAATGGACACACAAACCCGCGCGGACAGCCCGCGGACCAGTTTGACGAACTTTGCTTAGTTACGCTTCCGTAACACCTTAACATTCCAACCTTAACATTATTCGAAATTCGCAAGCTAAGGTTTGACAACGACGATTTATTTTTCGAGATTAACTTGTTAAAAAGAGAACAATCAAATTACTTTAAAATTCAGATTAAATGTTTATAACTATAAATTTATAAACACGTATGTGGTAAATAGCCTAACTAATCCTTTAAATTTAAAAATGTAAAGTTATATAACAATAATTTATATGTAAGATGTGGATCAATAGGCTACTACATAAAGACTTTTCTGTTTGGTAATGTTTTGCTTAAAAACAACAGACGCAACACGCGTCAGAGCGAAGTTCTCGCACCCAGTTCTTTTTCCATTCCAATATCTCGCGGACCAATACTTCTGTGAATTAAAATAAAAGTAACGATAAGGCGGATCACAGTTTGAGTACGTCCAGTTAGACCGCCAGCGACTTTCTTTTAATTTCTTTCACGAATCGCACAAATTTTATTTCTTATCGGACTTTTCAATTAAACAGGCAAATATCTGCAGCTTTTAACACCAAAAGGTATACAAAAATGATTCCATATTGAAAGAAATCGGAAGTAACGTAGTCGACAGAAAATTGCCAACCCGGATGTATTTAAAGAACGAATAACGTAACCTTTCTAGATATTTGGCTGAATTCTTAATGCCTAATGTAACGAAAACGTTTGCCTGGTAAAAGTTGTGCTCGATATCTAAAAGGTTTGGTTATTCATTTTTTAGTAATGCCGGCTTAAAAACAGATCTTTAAACTTGGAAATTTTTCCTACTGCTTCGAGTCGAATAAAGTCGGATAAATGAAAGACTTCTGAACGCGTTAAGCGACAATCAAACCTAAAAAAACACTAAAATCTTATAATTTACTTGTGGCTGTAGCACCCTTAAATCTTTTCTAGAAAATTTCTCTTTTAAAAGAGATTTTGTAGAAAAAGTAGTGTATATTTTTAATATTTCAGTTAACGGTTAAACGTTTAAGAAAGGAATACAAACACAGCATTAAGTAACGCAAAACATGTATTATGTTACATAATTCATTTCTACATAAATATTTGCATATACAAGCACCATAATGCGAGTCCATTTCGAAAACTGCGCAGATAAATTTTTCTTGTACTGTGTAGACTCGGGAAATAACAAAAATGACACATTTTCACGAATTGCTCGTAAGCAAAACATAGAGAATACATTGACGGAAAAATAGTTTTTTTTAATGATGTTAGTAAACTTGTAGGCCTTATACTAAATGAATAAGGAACAATGTCGTCTGCTTGGATTAATTAAAGTATTTTCTTCAACTATCACTATTCTAGCTGTACAATACATATGACACACACGACAGTAATTCTCTCTTTAGGTAGGAGTAGCTGACCATTTACAGTCCAGCAGGGGATCCATTTCAGAATGAGTGTAAATGGAGTATAAAGTAATTAAATTTAAGTTCTATTTTTTTTAAGGTGACCAGATTTTAACATTTGTGAAGCGGGACAAAATTGACGGGGGAGTAGGAAGTTGTCTTCTTGAAAAAAATTGTTCTAGATCAACAAAATTTTATTATCAAAGAACGCAAAAATTGTATTGTTATATTTTTTTAAATTTCAACGTATGTAAAATTTACAAATATAATAAATTTATATACTATTATAAATCTTTAAAAACTCTTCTTTTTTCGCATATTTCTCAGTCCAGTGAATTTTTTCGTAGATTGCTGTCGTTGTTTAAAATGTCATTAAATTTTTCGCAAGAGTTTAAATTATATTTCAGACATAATATGGCTTTCAAAGTCTCAACACTTAATTGTGATTAATCAGATATCCACGAAAGCGCCCTTATTAAACTTGTAAATAAAACAGTGTTAATCTAAAATTTTACATAGTTGTATCGAAGAATATTTACAGTATTATATTATGAAATGAAATTTTACTAGTAACGTCTAAAACTGTTTTAAAATGTATTTATTTGATGTTTCGATAAATTTTCTTAACTATTTTCTATCTGAAGAAGATTTCTCCTCCTGCAGTAAATGTAATATTTTCTAAATGAATGAAATAAAATAAAACCAAGTTCGTACTTTAATATGATGATACGCGCTTCTTATCCTTAATCATTTAGTATAATCAGGGATGGGCAACCTTTTTCTACGTAACGGTCGTATTTAAAAAAACTTTTGAACTAACGCGGGCCCCAAACAAGAGAAGAGAAAAAAGAAATGCCAGTAAATCACAATTATTTATTAATATGTAATTATAAATTAGCATAGCCGCTTTTTAATATTTATATAAACGATATTATAGAAACCATTCCCGAAAATAATAATATATGTATGCAAAATATATTGTTATAACCTATGCGGGTTGGAATCTTCAATTAATTAAAAATAACATAAATTTATTGTTGGCTAAATTAATTAAATATATGGTGAATAATAACTTTAGAATAAATGAGAATAAAACAAAATATATTTATTTATCAAATAAGAACAAAAAAGTCAACTTAGATGATATACAAGTAAGAATTAATAATAAACGTATTCAAAGAGTTAATACCGTAAAATATTTCGATATTGAAATTGATGATAAATTACGATGGAACAATCGTATAAATAATCTAACATTGTCTTTATCTAGATTTATTGGAATATTAAAAAGAATGAGTTTCATAAATTTTGAGACTGTTTTGCGTTTATATCACGCTTGTGTGAAATCGGGGGATGCCGAATAAGTCGGAACCCCTCTCGATTGTCACCAATGTGTGAGATCCCGGGGAGGTGAGAGTTTGTCGTACCTCCTTTTCCGGCGACTCACGTGTCCAGGATGGCTGTTACGTCGACGGCGCGTTACGCGTTACGCGAGTGGAGGAGGAGGAAGGATGGGGCCGACGATAAGGCGAAGCCGACAGTCAAGAAAGACACCATTTTATAACAAAAACACGATTTATTAAACTCGAAACGAACAAAACTACACGTCTACCCTCATAAACAAAAAAGGGGGTCCAGAGAGAGAGAGTTTACAAATATATGCTCATACCTCTTAACGAGTCCGTAATAGACAGAGTCCGGTGAAAGTCCCGGTAGGTTGATATTCACTCAGAAGTGACGATAAAGTTTGGCTGATGGAGAATCCGGTAATGGGCCGATGGCACGTAGAGCTTGTTTTTTCCGTAGGCAGGGCAGTGGCACTTAACGAACTTAGAAACTTTTTGAGAGTCCGGCGGATGGCGTAGTGCACGTCGTAAAAGCGCGACGAAGGAGCCCCTTAGGGGGGAAGGAAGCGTCTTTTATAAGTTTTGGATGGGAAAACTTGTCACGTGATCGAAAACGAATCACTATTAGGGCCATAGGTGTTCCCGGGATATTAAATAAACGACTAGTTCGGACGCTAACTATAAACCATCGTGCAAGATGATCTACCTGCTCCGAAGGAATAACGGTTTGTTGATAGTTAGGGGACAATCGTTGCCATTCGAGGGTCAATAATTTCCCGGGTTTGGAATGTTGTTGATTAAGTTGTTTATAACTGGAGTGAACAAATTCAGAAATTTCTAGGTTTTTAACTTCCAGATTTCACATTCGTATGGAACCCAAACTTCGATATGGTATTTCCGTATGGGGTACAGCTTCTGGCTGGCAGGAAAGAATCTTATGTATATTCATATTTCAAACATTTTTTTCAAGTTTAAATAAATATTTGGCTTATATTATACTTAAGAAGCTTAGTTATTAGTTATTATTCTTAATCTTAAGCTTAGCTAATAAAGATATAAGATTCTAGCTAATATTATTCTTAATCTTAACTCATCACTTATATAATAAGTGATAAGTAAAATAAACACTTTAGGACCTCTAACTATAACTGTCAATGAAAAATTAATTTGATTCTACCAAGAGTTAAGCACTGTTTTGGCGAGATGCACCGATCTACCGACTGATGTATAACTGGAATTCTTTAAAAGGATATAAAGATCTGAGAACTTATGGGCAAGTTAAACGAGTTGTTAAAAAATTGAACGATGTCTAGTTTTGTGTACTATTTACTTTTGTTGTTCTTTTTTTGTTTTGTTGATTGTTTATTTTCTGTATGTATTTTTGTCGACACTTGGAAAAGGCCGATGGCCATAGTGTCGTTTAGTTAAATAAACAAATAAATAAACATATACTGTACTTAATTTAGCATCTAGAAATGATGTAAACGTAATATATCAGAAATATTTGGTTAAATATTAGTCACTGCTAGTTTTAAATTATTTTCGATGTGTCTGTTAGCCGGTTTCTTGCTTTAATTCTTACTAAATTCATTACGAAAAACTATTCACATACAAAAGTTGTAGAAAATAACGTTGGAATTTTTGCCGCATACTTCCTTAAGCTGGGAAATTGATGTATTTATTCAAATATTTTACACATTTTTACGCGTCTAATTAGTCGAGTTCAAATTCCCAGAACTTGTAAAACTGTCAGTGGACCTTCAAAGGATTCCACTCATACGTTATAAAGGGTCTGTAATGAAGATTGACAGGTAGCTATGGGGTGTAAGGAAACACATTATTTTTCCAAATAATTTCAAAAGAAAATATTTTAATTAACCAAGCGGACGATATTATTATTACGAGTTACACCCGCAATATTCTGATACCAATTTCATCAAAGAATTAACTGACAACAAATACTGTATACGTAACGTTCGAAGATAAATTACAATATAACGTTCACATTAAACACTTCCCATATGGTCAAATTTTATAAAAATAATTTTATTTACAAGCTTAGGAATGCGTTTAGACAAGACCTCGAATGGGATTTTAGTTAACCTCTGAATAACAGAAAAACGTAACTCTCGTGCGCATGTTTGTTCTTGTAAATCATTAACATTTTAACTATTGTGACAGCAAATACCTGTAAATTAATAATTATCATCTGTATTTTATCAATCGTCACAATTTCTGTGCTTCTCGTAACCATGTAAGTTAAAAAATTTTACAAATTTTGTAACTGCAACTAAACAGTTACGCGACAAAGAGTTGATAAGGGACTCGAAGTTCGAAAAATGCATACTCTAGGGGAAAAAATGTGATTTTCTAAAGCTTGTCCTGTTTCTAATTGATGGTATAATAAGTCTAGCGGAAATGATCTATATTGCGCATTTTAAATAACTAAACTTTATAAAATAACGTGTTTTTAAAAAGACGTTCTTTTAAAAATAATTCTGTGTTGACGAGTCATTTCTCTTCGTCATTGTCATCCTTTGAAAGAAAAAGTATCATATACGTATTTTGATTTTGAACTAATAGGAAAGGTATCTTGAATTGGCTTTCTTGGTTTGACGGCACGATTATAACAAACAGTATCGTGTAACTTCATACGTTCGAGTCGTGTATTGTCTGCCACTTAATACATGTTTGAAATAGTTTTTAATTACTTTGCTTATTTACGATATTTAAATAAAAATGTGAGTTTTACTCCTTCCACCTTTTCCTAGCCAAAATTGTAATTTTTTCGATCACCGATATGAAATTTCGTTACGCATTGTTCCCGTGAGTGAAGCTTTATCTTACCAAACTAAGATATTAATTACAACATTCATTGGGCTAGTCCATGGTTAGATTTTTTATTCCTATTACTTTTATTTTTTTAGGTGAAATACAAAGGTGTACTGTTTAGTAACGAAATAGTTTTATTGTCGGCATATTCTTATCCACGTTCTAAACTAGACTTATTATATCAGTCGAATAGGAATTACACGATATTCGGGAAGTCGTGGTTTTTTATTTTATTTATACATCTTTCATTTTAACATTATCAATCGTAAATTGATTTCTTTATAATAACTATAACTTATTTTATAACATTTTACTGTTTTTTTAGGTTTGATTGTCGCTTAACGCGTTCAGAAGTCTTTCATTTATCCGACTTTATTCGACTCGAAGCAGTAGGAAAAATTTCCAAGTTTAAAGATCTGTTTTTAAGCCGGCATTACTAAAAAATGAATAACCAAACCTTTTAGATATCGAGCACAACTTTTACCAGGCAAACGTTTTCGTTACATTAGGCATTAAGAATTCAGCCAAATATCTAGAAAGGTTACGTTATTCGTTCTTTAAATACATCCGGGTTGGCAATTTTCTGTCGACTACGTTACTTCCGATTTCTTTCAATATGGAATCATTTTTGTATACCTTTTGGTGTTAAAAGCTGCAGATATTTGCCTGTTTAATTGAAAAGTCCGATAAGAAATAAAATTTGTGCGATTCGTGAAAGAAATTAAAAGAAAGTCGCTGGCGGTCTAACTGGACGTACTCAAACTGTGATCCGCCTTATCGTTACTTTTATTTTAATTCACAGAAGTATTGGTCCGCGAGATATTGGAATGGAAAAAGAACTGGGTGCGAGAACTTCGCTCTGACGCGTGTTGCGTCTGTTGTTTTTAAGCAAAACATTACCAAACAGAAAAGTCTTTATGTAGTAGCCTATTGATCCACATCTTACATATAAATTATTGTTATATAACTTTACATTTTTAAATTTAAAGGATTAGTTAGGCTATTTACCACATACGTGTTTATAAATTTATAGTTATAAACATTTAATCTGAATTTTAAAGTAATTTGATTGTTCTCTTTTTAACAAGTTAATCTCGAAAAATAAATCGTCGTTGTCAAACCTTAGCTTGCGAATTTCGAATAATGTTAAGGTTGGAATGTTAAGGTGTTACGGAAGCGTAACTAAGCAAAGTTCGTCAAACTGGTCCGCGGGCTGTCCGCGCGGGTTTGTGTGTCCATTATGTAGTTTTATGAATGAAAATTTACAAGTTGTGAAAACGCGCGTCAATATATATAAGTGTCGTCTCGAGTTTTTTTCGCAGCTACTTTGGATGCTATCGGAACCCATCTTTTAAATTTTCTCTCTAAAAACGCGCACTTTAAAATTATAGATCACGATATTACGGAAGTCTCTTTTTTTCACCGTCGTTCGCAAACGTCTACAAACAGCAGCCCGGCGGAGCCACCGCTATTAATGTGGGCACCGCAGGATCACGTGACGCCTGCGAGGTATAGTGCAAACAGAACGAATTCTTCGGCCACAAGAAAAAGTTGTCCGGAAACGCGTCAGAGCTGTAGTCACGTCAGCGACTGACGTCGAACCCAGGTCACGTGACACGCTGTGTGCGCGTCCGCCCTCTAATGTGCAGCTCCACGACCAAAACAAGCTTAAGCGATGGCGGTGCACAGTCGGTAAGTAGTCCTATGACTTTTTGTTTATAGCGTTTTTTAAATGAGTTGCCCTTCATATATTCGATGTATTTTGGACACGTCTAGCATGCATGTCTCTATTATAAATATAATTAAAGAGGGAAACGTTGGTGTTTAGCTTATAAAGCATTACCAAAGTGACGATTTCGCTAGTGATCCAGATTTTGTGTTTGAAATTTTGACCTCTACTGTTGCTGAAAGGAAAGAGAAACGGATAGAAGCTAAGAGAGAAAGGGAACGCAAGCATGAGTTGGAGCTGGCGAGGATTAATGCTAATATTCAAAGCAGGACGAGTAAAGATAATCCTAGCCTTGCGGACAGCCACCCGGGTGATGAGGCCATCATAAGTATTGAGAAGTTGATTAACAGCGTGAAAACGTTAACGCTGCCAGTCCCAAGTAGGTCCGAAATTGGAACCTATTTTTCGCATCTAGAGAGAGCATTCCAATCAAAGAATGTGCCAAAGGAGATGAAAGCGGAAATAGTGATCAATATTCTGGGGGAAAAGGCCGGAAACAATTTATATAACCGGAGACGAGTTAAAGGATTATTTGAGCGTTCACGAGAATATGAACCGTCAGCCCAACGCTACCTAGAAAATTTCCAAAGTGCTAGACGTAGGCCCAACGAGACTCACATGCAATTTATGTCGAGGCTAGTTTCCGCTTGGGAATACTATTGTGAATTGAGAGAAGGACCTGGAAGCTTTAAAACAACTGATTGTGTCCGATAGATTATTCCAGACGTTGGATGCCGACACACGGCTCACATAAGCGTTCGTCAAGGTGAGAGGCGCTGGTTTATTTCCTGACGATAGTTGGGCATGTCTTTCCGTCTCTCATTCTCTCAGTGGTGGGGAAACATACATCGGATTAGCATCCTGACCTCTTGAAAGGCGCTTTTACCGAGACATACGATGATTCGCAGGGATCACGGCGCCTTTCAGGAGGAAGTTAATAGCAGAGAGAGAGAACTAATAGTAAAAGATCGGGAGAGGGAAGAACCCTAGAAGAGATAGCGGAGTTTTTGAAAATATCGACACGTGTAGTTTTAAAAATCAGGTAACAATACAAGAACACATGATCTCTGTCGCCGAAAAAAACACGGGTAGACTGCAACTTACGATCCCAGCAGAAGACGCAAGCCCACAATCGAGCAGCCAGGCGAACCCGTTAAAAACAGCCAGAGAGCACAGATGTGAATTAAACCTTAACGTATCTGTCGATGCCGTGAAACGAAGGTATGTAACATTTGTATTATAATACTCAAACTTCCAACAAACTATATTTCTATCGATAAAATGAACCTCCAGAAATAAAACTTTATTAACCAATGAGCATTCTCTCAGAACCGTCTATTCAGCATTTTCTTGCGAAGAACCAATGTCTTCCAAAGTCACGTGATCGGAGTCAGACCTAAACAAACGTTGAGAAATAGCTATTTTCTTCATATTATTGCTGTAATTTTACTAGTTTTCATGTTATTTGACTTTATTTAGACCAGAAGATTACACATCAGAAGCTTCCAGTCGAAAAATTTACTTATTACTTCCGGATGTTGCCTATTCTCTGGAAAAAATTAATTAATCGCTAATTATATTTGAATATTGTAATATTCGTTTAAAAAATATTTATAGTGTGTTTAATATTTACTTCTCGAAACAAAAATACGTTTAAAACTCGTTAATGGACTTAACATGACCTAGTTACCAAACCCCACCGCTCCCCCGCTGAGTCAGGAAGTAATTATAAACTTTCAACCCCGGGACGCAAGACACGTGCGTTTGTTTTCTTTGAAAGTAAACACATGCCTTTGCGTTATATAATCTCGGCAAATGAAAAAACGTATTTTAAGAATGCTTGTTTTGGATATAATCGTATATACTGGTAAAACTACAGAAATTGCTGATACATATAAAGCTTTTGGACATTCTGGAAGTGTAGTACTTACGCTCCTGGAGGATTATTACGGCAGAAACCATAAATTATATATCGATAATTATTACACTTCTCCTGCACTAATAGAACGATTAAAAATAGAAGGAATTCAATCATGCGGAACTGTCCAGCATAACAGGAAGAATTTGCCAAACGATAGAAAAAAATTAGTCCGAGGAGAAGTGTCCGTTTTCCATACGGATAGTATGTTATATGAACGATGGGTGGATAGGACAGAGATGAGAATGCTAACAAACTTTCTCCCACATGAAATGGAAACTGAGGCATCAACTTCAACGTCTATAAGTACCACAAAACCACTTACAATACTAAAATACAATGGAAATATGGGAGCAGTTGATAACCTTGACACGGTGCTGAGTTATAACCAAACACCCAGGAAAACCGTCAAATGGTATAAAATGCACATATAATTCGTACATCTTATATACAGATAAACATCCAAACAAATATAGACATTTTTCAGAATTCAGACTCGAACTTATACAGCAAATTGTCGATAAATACACTCCTTCATATGATTACTGTCATACAAAAAGTGGACGCCTAGTAAATATGAAAATCCAGAGAGACCAAAACTAGAAAAACATCTTCTCTCTCTTATACCACACACGGAAAAAAGCAAAAAACCGTACAGAAAATGCCACGTTTGTGGAAATTCAAAAATTAACCCCAGAAAACGCGTTCAAGCCCGATATGAGTGCAAGAAGTGTGATGTCGCGCTGTGTTACTCCGTGTATGGAGATTTATCATACAAAACTTGTATTTTAGTTGTATTTGTATCTTTTTTTCTTATTTCTTTACTATTTTATATAATAAATCATTTTGTATTGTATTTAAAAATAATATTGTATATATTTTGTATCTTTTTTCTTATTTCTTTATTTTTTGCATTATAAATAAATGAATAAATAAAATTAAAAGTATGTTAACAAACAATTTTTTAAAATTATTTTTCGAACTTAAATTTTTATACACAGAAATAATTGTTAAAAGTACAATTTCAAAATATTTTATATGGTCTCAAAAAACAATGTTTTCAATATTATTACGTAAAAAAACTTTGACACGCGCGTCACAATAAAATAATTGTTTCTGTCACAGCTAGTGTCCTTGAAAGACGTTGTGTACATGCGTTAAAGTTAATTACAGCTCTAAACAGTGGGGACCGATTTAGCGGTAATAAATGTAATAAACGAACCGGAATTGCAGTTTAACGTTTTGATACGCGACGGGGAACCATAAAATCGGTAATTAATTGAAATAAAACAAAAAAATCATTCAAAAAACGTAATCTTAATAAGAACCCAACGAAAGAAGATTGAATAAATCGTTTAATACACGGTATCCTACCGCACGGATTCATGCAAATTAAATTAATTTCACGTCCAGAACCTCAAGCCGTATGACGTCAACGTTAACGTGTTATTTCGTATAAAGAAATGTAGGAAACAGGGATAATATAGGCTTATATATGTATTTCTTTTATTAATAGGCTACGGCAATTTAATCTTTACGAACAGCGAGCGGCTCAAAAGCAAAGTCTTACAATAGCAAACCAATTTGATCGGTTAGGCTTAGTTCAACAATACAGTCGCTGGCACGTCTCCGATTGGGAAAATGTTATATGTATTTAGTGACGAAAAACTGTTCTGTAGTGACAACAGCGGGGACGTATGGGTGCGCCGACTACCATCAACACGTCATAACCCTAAATACGTCATGCGCACCCAAAAAAGTGGTCGCTTTTCTATAGGCGAGTTTTTCAATTTCGTGTTTTTGTGTATTTATGTCATAATTCTAACTGACAGTGGAATACGAAACTTGCATTTAACATTGAAAATAATTACATGACATGAAAACATATCGGCATGTTTATTTTATAAATCACAACTTTATTTACCTTTTTTGTTTGCAGGTGTCTAGGGTTGGATGACGGCGGCATGACCCGGGGAGTTGGTCAGAATTGACGGCCACCTGAATGCAGAACAATATGTAAATATATTAGAAGAGGTGCTCATTCCGTCGATAAGGGCCATATACGGAGACACGCCCATGTGGTTCGTCCACGACCGCTCCCCGGTTCATACGGCACGGATCACAACACGGTGGATAAGATCCCAGACTACTATAATAGACATTCAGTGGCCCGGGAGAGGTGCAGACCTCAACCCAATAGAACACCTTTGGGCCGCAATCTCTCGCGTGTCCATTCAAGCGGCAACTCCCGATGAACTTTGGCAGACAGTCAAACATCATTGGGAGAAGCTTCGCTCAGACATACTCTGTCAAAGTCGTGTGGCAAGTATGCCTGAGCGGCTGAATGAAATCGTGGACGGAGGAGGTCTGTGGACGAGGTTCTAACACCTCTCCCCTGCATCTTCGTCATGCCGCGTTTTCTGTTTTTTGTTAACTAGGCGTTAACAATGTTTCTGTTTTTCTTTTGTTCGCCAATTGTAACTTAAATTATTGAATGCGTGTTGTTTGTTACAGTTATTAAAATGTTTCTAACTTGTTATTAAATGTCATTAAATTAAATTAAATTATTCATATGTAATTTGTGTGTTTTTAAAACAAGTAATAAAAACGTTGCAGAATTAATTGGCTTTAGAGTTTTTGTTTATACTCCTTTTACGCTCTAATTGGTGATTTATATTTTGACTAAATCAATTTTAACGAATGAACGTTCTTTTAGAACCGTCCGTTTTAGGAATTTCTCGCGAGGAACGAATGGAGTCAGAACGTGTAAACACACGTTAAAAATGGCTATTTTCGTCATTTTTAGCTATAATTTAACTAGTTTTAATGTTATTTGACTTTACTTAGACTACAAATGCCTTATCAAAAGCTTCCATTCGAAAAATTTACTTTCTGATGTTGAGTAATCACAGGGCAAAAATTAAACCAAAAGTATTTTACTTCTGCGGGCGATTTTACCACGGAATGTTACTCACAAAACACTTATTCGTTTAAATAACGTCAATAAATATGAAAATTAGCTAAACGAGAGATGAAAAACGACTAAAATAGCAATTATCTAACATTTGTTTAGTTTTACCTTGATTTACGTGAAGGAAGAGTTTTTATCGCAGTCAATTTTCCACCAGACAATTCTAAGATGCTTGCTCGTTCAAACAGAATAAAGCAACTAGAAGTTAGCTAATTTGAACCTAAACAGTATGGAATTACATATAAATAAAAGAATGATAGCTACGTCACATGATTGTGACGTAGCTATCATTCTTTTATAATCTAATAATCTATACGATATTAGGTGATATAGTCATGTGTTAGGTTTAACTCTATCACATAAAAAATTAAAAATAAAATTTATGTGTAAAACTTTAATAAAACCATCTGTTAAATCTTGAAAAACAACATTCCAATGAGTAAATTAAAATAAAAATTTTGTCAATTAGTGAATTCACAACTCTTAAAAAAAAAAGCATTTGGTAATAGTCATAAAACAATTAAACGTTATAACAGTTATTATAAGTTTTATTTTATATTTAAACCGTATTTCTGGCAGATTGGTTGCTTAGATATATTTGTTTTTCTGATTCGCTATTCTGATATAGTTCGGTAACGATTCACGGCCAATACGCTTTATGCGGGGTGTAACCAACAAGAATGCCCGCCCAATCAAGTAGGTAGAACACAGTGCCACTAACAACTTTTAACAAGTTATATTCAACAGAATTTCCCATTGTTTTATTGGATAATGACAAACCAATATACTTCGTATTTTTTCTCTGAACTTGCAAGACTAAGGATCGAGTTACACGCAACAGTGACGTGCCGGCACAGTGACCGTTTGGTGCAGTAATATCGATAAATATTATAGCCAGTGGCGTGCCGTCATTGGAAGCGATGGAAGCGCCGATTCCACCTTCCAATGACCTTCCCTTGTATTTTATAAAATATAAATTTTCATATTTTAACCTACTTTGCATTAATTAAAATTAATATTTTATTATAACTGCATTATGTATCTTTTACGAATTTCTATACTACATGTGAAAAAAAACGATAAGATTGCTATTGTATATTCAAATAATTTGGTGGCGGAAGGAGTGTCGAAACCGGGTCAGTTTCCAATCAGCCAGATTATATAGGCATTGGCACATGCGGTTTACAGAGCACCAACGTCACGGTTTAGCTGGTGGATGCTTCACACATAAAGCTTCTAATTTTATATCCCGGACCGGTTCTGAGCTGTTAGCCGCCTGCCTGTCAACTTCCAAGCAGCCAGATTATAGGCGTTGGCGCATGCGCTTTACAGAGCACCAACGTCCCGGTTTAGCTGGTAGAAGTAACACACGCGTAAATAGTCCGACTTTATATCCCGGAGCGGTTGTGGGCTGTTAGCCGCCTGCTAGATATTCGGCAACCCTCGCCTGATTATGTGAATCATGTGTAGACTAGATCAACGACGGGCAACCCCCGGCCCGCGGGCCAGCTACGGCTGGCAAAAAGTTTCTATCTGGCCCGCGAGATCTTTAATAGATTATTAAATTGGAAAAATAACTAATTAATAGTTATTTTTCCAATTCTAGAAAAAAATTTTCCAATTCTTTGTAATTTTCGAAAACGATAAGAGAAATAAATGTAGTAATTAACTTTTTATTTATTTATTTCATATTTGCAGACTAAAAAAATTACAAGTCACAAGAAGGCGTCAATTGACTACTACGGCCCGCGGAAAAAACGTAAAATTTATTCTGGTCCATATTATAAAAAGGGTTGCCCACCCTAGACTCTAGGGTCCATTTGTATTCATTTGTTCGATAAGCCAGTAAAAACCGTAGACTTCTCTAAATGCAGTTTTAATCCATTAAAGTATTTGATATATTTATTCTGCGTTTATTCTGCTCTCCCATCTTATATTACTTCGGATTTCGATGTTAAACCGGTGATATTACGATTTAGTATGTCCCATCTGTAAGGGGATGCAGAAAGAAAGTGAACAATTCTAGTACAGTGTTAAAAAAATTAACTGTTACTTTGGCAGCATCATTTACAATTAAATTTAATGAATGAGGCGTACAAGGTACAAAAAAAGCTCTAGAATTTATTTTCTTTAAATTTACGATTTATATATCCGTTGTCATAAAAATTTGTCTTTCCAATGTTTTCCGAAGACTACAGATATTCAAGTACAAAGTAACCGGTTTCGACTTATTTCTACTAAGAAGTAGTTAAATAATTAAGAGATTAGGAAATGGGGACATAAATAAAACCCTGCCGAAAGAGCCAGAATTTTACTTAAACAAAAGCTCAACCGAACCAATCACTAGCTCAGTACAGTGGGGAACTGATTTCCGTGTACACCTGGTATTAAAACGAATTAGTTAGAAAACAAATGACTATTAACTTTAACATATTTAGATTTTTACAGCTATGGTGAGAAACGTTTAAAATTTACAACAGCCCTGTGGCGTCCTTTGAGATATACTAATGACGCGAAAAAAGAGGCATTTGACATTGACCGGTATCGGTCGGCACCCTCGAGATTTGGCAACCTGGTGCATGCACGCGCCGCACACCTATCAGGACCAGTAGCGTAGCGAGGGGGGTGCAAGGGGGTGTATCATGCTCCGGGCGCCACTCGCCCGGAGGTGCCCAAACGGTCTCCAAGACAAACTATATGTTTCTGGAAGGGGGAAGGGCGCGCCAATAAAGTGTCGTGCCCGGGCGCCAGTTATGTTCGCTACGCCACTGACCAGGACGTCTCTGATTCCATTCATTAGCTACTCGTAGGGAGCTATTTCACTAAGTGGATTGTTTTAAGATTTAAAAAGTAAAAAATATTTTGTTATTTTTATGTACGTTTCTTCACAAAGTTATATTTAATTATAAGTTTCTTTAAAAGTATATTCATACAATTGAAGAATTTTTTGTACTAGGCGTGTATATTCGTCACACATTTTGTTTTACCAAGTAAGTTTTTCTGATACTTTTAATTTTAGCCCTTATATCGTGGCTAGTGATTCAAAAATTCATTTTAAAAACGTTTTGGCTCGAGACCATATAATGAAAAAGAAAACATTATTAAAAGAGAAAGACCAATGCCTAAATTAAATATAAATACGTCAACAAAACATTTTCGACATTTTGACGATAAAATTTATGACGAATGACGATTCTTTCGTAAAATTGAAGCAATTTGGAAATCAAAGAGGAACAGAATTTAACATTGGTAGACAATATAAAATAAATATTGAAAATTATAACGAGATAATTACGATTAATAGATGTTATATGTTTTTTCTCAAAGCAAGAATTTGCATTTAGAAGGCATAGGGAATTTATTGAATCTAATAACAGAGGTAATTATATTGAACTTTCTTATTTATTAAGTACGTCAGATTATCTATAAAAAATACATTTAAAGAAGTATACGGTTTTACTGGCTTATCAATAAAACGAATACGAACGGGCCCTGACGCGCAATTAATTGATTGGCCCTGTAAGTCGGCTTCTTACACAAACACAGCTTCCCTATCATCAAATGTCACGGCACGCCAGTGCTGTGTATATATGTATTTTTATTATTACATATAAATAAACGTAATAAGAAAGTATATACTTTTTACTGTTTGCAGTTTCCAAAACGAATTGATGAAATTCACATAAAACGTGTGGTAAATCGATAATCGGTTAACGAACAATTCGGATAGCGAACAAAGTCTTGGAACGGATTCTTCCTCAACATTTGTTACTTCATGTACGATTTTCGTTGTTTAATATTATCAATGATAATTTATCACTGATTATTGAATATTCCATACATTTATTTTTCCGTATTTTATTTATACATATATAAAAAATGGAAAGCACGTGGGTCAACAGAGTTCACGGCCGTTACCCCCCGACAGTGTACTTCCCTTTAATCATTGAGTATGATTAAAAGGGAGATAAACTCCCTATACATAAAATTCATCTTTCTTTTATCAAAGATGTATTAAAAAAACTCGCTGTTTTGCCTGGGGAAGATATAAGACTACGTTCAACGTGGCAGCGTCCAGCGACTACGAGCGGAAAAATCTTTGAACGTGCGTCCAACTCGCGAGCGACTTTTGTCCAAGGTGGAGGCCGGTTCTTTACAAAATGGCGGCGAGACGACTTCATTAAATGCTTGCTACAGAAAATATAACAAGCATTAAATCGGTAAATTTGACAGGTAATTATTATCATTAACTAGATACACACAAATATAAAGAATCTTCATAGAATGATAAGTTAAGAAAGTTTTATTTTTTTAAACCTTACATTTACAAAAAAAATTATTAAATTACGTAAAAGATTATTAGTTAAAGTACATACAACATATATACACAATTTATTTGTAATTCTGTTTTCATTCATCTACAACATTTCGTTAGAAGCGCGAGCAGTGGAAGCGGTGATCAAACTTGCTTAGTTGCTGCTTCCTGCACGCGCGTGTACAAGAGACATGTAGTGGTCGCTATACGCTAAACGCGGTTACTGCGGACTCGCACATTTGCTTGAACCAGTTTGCCCACTCTGCTTGGAAGCGCGTTCACGCTCGTAGACACTGCCACGTAAGACGTAGATATAAAAGAATAAGAACAACCGACACCACCGAGAGCAGTGAACTCATACTTACACAACACAGAATAAGAATGGCAGTGTGAATGGCTGAGGAACAGCATCACAACGCCAAGCTCGACTTGAAGTGCCTCTCAATTCTTCAATGTTTATTTTCTCACGAAAAATTTTCGCCATGCTTGGCGCGAGAATTTCCAGTATATTATAAATATATAAATGAAGGCACAGAGTAAAGATACAAAGAGTGAAAACTCTCCACATCATTTATGTTATCCATTTTAAAGTCACGTGATAAATTTAAACCAACCACAATGCACAACTGTTCCAAACTCTGTTACAGGGCACTGCCATCAAATTCGTATAGCGTAGTGTCTACCTGATGTCACGAATGTTTGGGTTAGATTATTTATTCTTTTAGATTTATATTATTCCTAATTACAGATATTTGAAGGTAGAATATAAAACAAAGAAATAATGACTGGGCATACGAACACTTTTGATCAGTTTGGAATTCGACTGTGGTTGTAAATTTATTTTTACAAATGTCACAATAGAAATTAATCTCATTATTAAAAATAGTATATACTTCTCTAAAACCTCCCGACACGTAAAAGTCTGTTCACAGATATTACATTAGAAATACACCCGAATTATTTTATTAAACAAGACAATTTTAAATGCAATTTCAGTTTAGTTTGTTTTAAATTTGATTTTAAAATGGATTCTAAAATACGAGCGATTCTGATGAACGAGTTGATGGCTTAATGAAAAACTTTTAATATAAACACCTTTGTTACACACTTGATTCACAAACGTAACGAAGATTGTGTTCATTGTCTATGTCTATTACACTTCTGACAACAGAACGAAATGTTGAAATGTACTTTCAGCTAAATAATTAAGTTGCCTTTACTTTTAAATTCTTTATTACAAATATTAGACCTTTAGACGTAAACTTTCAGATGTTCTTCTAGTGTGTTTTTAGTCATAAATGCCTTCTTACAAATATTGCATACATACATATTTTTATGTATAATAATACAATGTCTGGCTAAGGCAGTTTTATAGGTATAACATTTTTTACATATGTCACAAACATACTTTTTTCTATCGCTATGAATAATTTTATGTTGTCCCGAAGAACCTATTGTCTTGAAATATTTGTTACACATATGACAAGAATATTAGTATTCATTGCTGTGTGTACGAATATGCCGTGTTAAACTAGAACTGCGTTTTAAACTTTAATTACATACCTGACAAGTATGGACAAACTGATTATTAATTACTTCATGACATGCCAAATAGTGTTTTGTTTTAAAATATTTGTTACATATATCACAAGTATGGTGGAATTTCTCATTATGAACGATTTTATGAGCTATCAAACATTTTTTTTTTTTGATTTTAAACCTTTTGTTACATACCTAAGAAGAATAGTTACGTTCATCAGTATGAGTTTCGAGATGGCTTTTCACTTGTTTTTTCCATTTAAAACCCTTATTACAAATATCGCATTTGAAAGGTCGTTCTTCACTATGAGTTCCTTGATGTAATTTTAGGTCCCCTTTCCGTTTAAAACTCTTATTACAAATATCACATTTGAAAGGACGTTCTTCGCTATGAGTTATTTGATGCGTTTTTATATCCTCTTTCCATTTGAAACCCTTATTACAAATATCGCATTTGAAAGGACGTTCTTCGCTATGAGTTTTCTGATGAGTTTTTATTTGCTCTTTCCATTTGAAACCCTTATTACAAATATCGCATTTGAAAGGACGTTCTTCGCTATGAGTTTCTTGATGCCTTTTTAGTTGCACTTTCAATTTGAAACCCTTATTACAAGTATCGCATTTAAAAGGACGTTTTTCACTATGAGATTTTTTATGGGTTTTTAGTTCTCTTTCTTTTTAAAACCCTTATTACAAATATCGCATTTGAAAGGACGTTCTTCGCTATGAGTTTTTTGATGGCTTTTTAGTTGCTTTTTCCATTTGAAACCCTTATTACAAATATCGCATTTGAAAGGACGTTCTTCGCTATGAGTTTTTTGATGGCTTTTTAGTTGCTCTTTCCATTTGAAACCCTTATTACAAATATCGCATTTGAAAGGACGTTCTTCGCTATGAATTTTTTGATGTGTTTTAGTTGCTCTTTCCATTTGAAACCCTTATTACAAATATCACATTTGAAAGGACGTTCTTCACTATGAGTTTTTTGATGGTGTTTTATTTGCTCTTTCCATTTGAAACCCTTATTACAAATATCGCATTTGAAAGGACGTTCTTCGCTATGAGTGTTTTGATGGTCTTTTAGTTGCCCTTTCCGTTTATAACCCTTATTACAAATATCGCATTTGAAAGGACGTTCTTCGCTATGATTTTTTTGATGTTTTTTTAGTTCCCCGTTCCGTTTAAAATCCATATTACAAATATCGCATTTGAAAGGACGTTCTTCACTATGAATTTTTTGATGGTATTTTACTTGCTCTTTCCATTTGAAACCCTTATTACAAATATCGCATTTGAAAGGACGTTCTTCGCTATGAGATTTTTGATGGGTTTTT
This sequence comes from Centruroides vittatus, assembly GCF_030686945.1. Classification (NCBI taxonomy): domain Eukaryota; kingdom Metazoa; phylum Arthropoda; class Arachnida; order Scorpiones; family Buthidae; genus Centruroides; species Centruroides vittatus. The sequence continues at coordinate 235,986 of NW_027122481.1, read as the reverse complement.
AGTTTATTTTTTTGTTTAAAACCCTTATTACAAATATCGCATTTGAAAGGACGTTCTTCACTATGAATTTTTTGATGGTATTTTACTTGCTCTTTCCGTTTGAAACCCTTATTACAAATATCGCATTTGAAAGGACGTTCTTCACTATGAATTTTTTGATGAGTTTTTAATTGCCCTTTCCGTTTGAAACCCTTATTACAAATATCGCACTTGAAAGGACGTTCTTCGCTATGACATTTTTGATGGGTTTTTAGTTTATTTTTTTGTTTAAAACCCTTATTACAAATATCGCATTTGAAAGGACGTTCTTCACTATGAATTTTTTGATGGTATTTTACTTGCTCTTTCCGTTTGAAACCCTTATTACAAATATCGCATTTGAAAGGACGTTCTTCACTATGAATTTTTTGATGGTATTTTACTTGCTCTTTCCGTTTGAAACCCTTATTACAAATATCGCACTTGAAAGGACGTTCTTCGCTATGAGTTTTTTGATGGCTTGCTAGTTGCTTTTTCACTTTGAATTCCTTATTACAAATATCGCATTTGAAAGTTCGTTCGTCACTATGTCGTGCTTCATGACACAACAAATTGCTTTTCCACTTAAATTCTTTTCCACATATTTTGCAGGAATGAACTTTGTGTATTCTCTTCTGCATCTCTAAACGGCTTTTACTATATGAAACGTAATTATTACAAATGTTTTTTTTCTGGATATTAGATTTTTTACCATTTCTTGGAGATGACTTCACTCGATTTCCAGATGGTTGCAAACGTAAATTGCTATGAGAGATTTCGTTTTGATTTCCAGTCTTGTGTTCTTTCATGTGTCTTCGCAAAACAAATTGCCACAAAAACTTCTTATTGCAGGTTGTACAGCAAAATGGTTTTTTTCCAATATGACAGAACAGATGTGTTTGTAATATTTTCTTATTTGTAAAAGTCTGTTTACATAAATCACACGTAAATTTTTGTTTAGAATGAGATGAAAACATAACCTTGAAGTATTTCTTTTTAATCTTATCATGAATTTTATTCCATTTTCGACTCGAAGGAACGTACTTTGTTTTGATATTATATTTAAAATGTTTTTCTTTTTCTGAATTTAGCTGAATATCGTAATCCTGAATTTTCTCTTCCTCCTCAACTGAAAGTTTAAAAAATAACATAATGAACTTTCTATTATATTTGAATAAACAACATTGTTTCAATTTTAAAATAGTGCTGTTATCATATAATTGGTAAAGTATAGCTATGTGTTTCATTTAAAAACAAGGCATCATTAATTGTTTGCACTACAAATAAAACATTTTACATTTACAATCATAAACTGATTGATTCAGCTTTAGTTTCTTTAGCGGATATTTAAATAAGTGAAAAATTGTTTCACTTTATCTTTTTTGTTTACTTTATTTATGCAGTTTGTTCCAGCTGTTATCATGAAAACGTAAAAGAAATCGTGTGCTCTTAGAAAGGAGAAAATATCATTAGTGTAAAAGAAAAAGCAGCAAAATTCTACGGATTTCAAGTAGAGAGGCAAATTCAGTGGATTTTTCAGATTTTTTGAATCAAAATACCATAATTTGAGCGCATGTCCAGTAGATCTGTACAACGTTTTTCAAGAATATCTGCAACGTATTTTCTAAAACGTTGCTAATACAGTAGACCCTCCTATAACAGGCGTTCATATAACACGGGTTTGTATAACACGGCGAAAAAATTGCGATCGTGTTCGTATAACACGCTAAGAGACTCGTATAACACGGTAAAACGTCACCGCCGACTCGTGTCTCGACAGGATTGGTCGAACCGGGACCAATAGCGAACATTGCACAAACCGTTGAGTTTAAACGAGCAGCAGACCTACTAAAATTTTATTATTATTTAACGACGATAAAAATTATATTTCTATTAATGATGTCTCCAAAGTTCAGTGAATTTTTCGCAGAAAAATAACTTATCAGGAAACACGTACTGTACGCCCCGCGCTTGCCGTTCGATAAGCAGCTTTGCGACGAAAACAAGCTTAAGCAATGGCGTTGTCGAACGGTGCACACTCAGTAAGTAACTCTACAATTTTTTTTTATAGCATAGTTTTTATGAATTATTCCCAAAAATTATAAGTGATTTGGAAATGTTGAGTCAAATTGGTCTAGAATCGGTTAATTTTATAAAAGAAAACCTTTCAAACAGCCATAGCCTCTAAACTGCACACGTGCCGAGCTGTGATTGGCTCATGTATTTAAGTGACTCGTACAACACGGAATTCGTATAACACGTAACGTATCTACCGTGTTATAGGAGATCTACTATATTTACTTATTTATGTCATTAAATAAGTTATATAGCCCTTGTTTACTTCGTTTCAATACATTTTTTTTTATTATTATTTCAGAGGATCCAAAAAAAAGGCAAGATAACATGAATCATTAAATCATAACTTATGAGTTGTTATAGGTGTAGGTAGTTACGTATAATTCTCAAATATCTAATTCCAGTTAAATGTAAGAGGGTTGAAACTTGAATGCAGTTCTTCAGCTGCCCTCTGAATAATACTAATATAAAAGGTTTGAACTAAGTAACATGTTACTTACTTTGGATGATCATTTCATTCCTGTTAAGGTTTTCGTTTGGAGTGAAGTATTCAATCTTGACAGGCTAAACAATATGCAAATAATACATGACAAGCACTAATAATCACTTATAATATATAAACCAGTAACGAGTTGCTCAACTTTCCGGGTAAAAATTTAAAATTTTGGTGGCTGTCTGTAATAAAACGTTTTTTAAATAAAATATATTTTTAACTATTATATAAAGGCAAAGAATCCAGTTTTACATTTTCTCATGCCAGTGGCATTAAGAATCCTTAGACGTTACTTGCCAACAAGTGACAATTGCGAAGATGATGTTTTCAAGGCATTCGTAATCGTTGAAAAGAAAGTCGAGACAGTTAAGTGCTCAAAACAGACAACAGTAAACGAATTTTTCAGTTTTTCACTTATAGAGTAATTGTAAATAAAGGACAGAATGTATTGTAAGCCTATACTACTGTATAACGCACTATTGCATTTTAATAATTGAAGTTTTGTGGTTTTTTTTTCAACTTCGCTTTAGTCGTTACATCGGATAACTCGACACATTTCCACTTCCCCTTGGAGTGTCGACATATGCGGAGTCGACTGTATATAAAAATTTAATAGGCACTTTACATAACTTGCAAAAAAATTTAATAATTATATAATTTATGGATTAAAATCGTCTATTTCTTTACAATGTCGTTCACAAATGCTTGAATAATCATTATTTCAATAAAATATGTCATAAACTTAACCCAAAAGACAGAAAAAGCAAATGTTTAAGCCGAACTTCTACTTGCAACGTTTCAAACGCCTTTGTCCTGAACCATCATGCTGTAAGTAGTAGTCAAATGAGTAGCACTAATCACAAAAATTGCAATTCCGATAGGATAACATGTATGAGTAGCACTAATCACAAAATTTTCGACTAAATAAGTTTTGTTAGTCGATATTATTTTAACCTAAATAATTTTTTAGATCTATATAATCACAAATTTTTAACTAAATAATTTTTAGATCTATATAATGTATAATCACAAATTTTTAACTAAATAATTTTTAGATCGATATGTCCCACTCTAATCACAAAATTGTCGAGTAAATAATTTTTAGATCGATATAACGTATGACACAAAATGTTCGAGTAAATAATTTTTTAGATTATTTTGTTAAGTAAGTACATTTATAAGTTAGTTGATATTAGTTTTTCAGATTGCTAAGTAAGTTAATCGATATTAATTTATTTTAACCTAAATAAATTTTAGACTTTATCTTAAATAATTTTTCAGATTTAATTTTTATAAATAATTATTTCGATCCTATTTGATATAATGTATGACACACTCTAATCACAAAATAATTTAAGTATGTTAGAATTTATCTTAAATAATTTTTAGATTTACTTTGTTAAGTAAATAATTTTTCAGATCGCGATTTATAAATAATTTTTCATAGTAATAACATGTATGAATATCACAATTTAACCCTGCGTGAATCGCTAGGAATCGTTCTCTTACTTAGGTTGCATGGCTCTGTCAGACCCGCCATTTTTATTTTGAAATTAATAAATTTTTTCTATCGCGTAGAAGAACTACAATTTTTCCGTTAAATTCTACGCTTTGTTTTCTATTTAGTAGTATAAATTACTTTTGTATTGACAAAATTGTTTTTTCAATATTTATTTTTACGTAATTTGATGAAAAAAACACAAAATAATAAACATATCAAATTTCAACTCGCTGTAAGTTATCTGACGTTTCACCGATAATCATCGGGTTTGTTTGCAAATGGGGAAGAAAGATCATTCATTCGTGTGAAGTCAGTAGAAATTCAGTACTACTGTAAAAAATTTTTATAATAGACCTCGCGTTACCCCCTATCGCGAGAGTCAATAAACATTAATTGTTTTATGGCTCTATTAAAACATGCTTTTTTATGGGTTTCAAATCGACTAATTGACAACTGTTTTATTTTGTTTTACTCATTAGAATGTCTTCTTCAAGATTTAACAGATAGTTCTGTTAGATTTTTACACATGAATTTTATTTTTAATTTTTAATGTGATATAATCGTGTGTTAGGCTTAACTCGATCACCTAATTCAAAAATTGACATCGGTCAAAATATTATTCAATCTATCAAAATTCTTTGTTGATAGTTTAGATATAAATGTTTTCTCTGCACGAAATGAATCGATCGAAAAAATAATGAGAGGACCATCAAAAATTCGGCAATTAATGACATGTTCTCGATTCTGTAATTTGTTTTTTTTTATAATATAAAATATTCACATAATAAAACTTTAAAAAGGCATCCATATCAATATCTGAATGTTATCAAAATGCAATTATCAAAAATTTTATAATTTTCACAATTTGTATTATCATAATTTAGTTTTGAGTTTTTTTGTCGCGCTTTGTGTATCGCGCGACAAAACAGTCGCTACGCGATCAAACGCAGCGATTTCATTCATAATTACTTGTTATGTAGACCGGGCTAACTTTTTAAGTTTGTTTTGTTGTGCCGCAATGAAAAATGAATAAATAATAAAAGCAGATTATAATTAAAAATATTTTTATCAGATTAATCTGAATTATTAGATTATAGAATAATTATAGCTATGCGATATGATTGTCACGTAGTTGTAATTATTTTCCATATATCTAATTTCTTAATGTTTACTCATCTGAACACTGTCGAACATTTAATTAGCAATTTATAGCTCATAACGCGATTAAAACAAAAGAATTTATAGCGATTGTGTAAATTCGATTACCAAGATCATTTCCGAGGGGTCAGGATATTTCCCGGAATTTTATAGCTAGACTGTTTTCACAAGTTTCTGATTACTTAGTAAAAGTAAAAAAAAGCCAACTTGCATCGCCTAATAAACGAGGAATAATCATAAATTAATTATAAAAGTGATAAATAAAAATTATATGATAAGAATAAAAAATAATTAAAATAATTAAAAATTAATTAGACATTACTTTTAAAAACAATATTATAACCAAAAAAAACAAAAATATAAATATACAAATAAATAACGATATGATAGGATATAATAAACACCGCGCGACAACTTAAACGCGATAAAGTTATTGTGACACTCGCTATCGGCAACAGCGACAAATTAAACGGTCTTTTTTTACCCCCATCATGAGTCGCATGGGTCTGACAGACCCAAAGTATTTTCTTTCTCAAAAATGAGCGTTGCTATTCAAAAAAAATTAACAGCATGGTAATCGGGTTAGAAAGTTAGAAGAAAATTAATTTTTTCAGATTTTTAAAAAAATATTCATTATTAAAAAATTTTAACTAAAGTTCGCGCCAAGACTGTGAGACCCGTGGGATTCACGGAGGGTTAAGTAAGTAATTTTTCAGATCGCGATTTATAAATAATTTTTCACACGAATAACATGTATGAATATCACAATTATTAATTTAAGTAAATAATTTCTCAGATCGCGATTTATAAATAATTTTTGCACGGATAACATGTAAGTCAGTTGATAATATTTTAAATTTTTCCTCAATTAAGTAAATTATATTTATGACGAGTAAATAATTTTTTAGATTATTTTGTTAAGTATATTTATAAGTTAGTTGATATTAATTTTTCAGATTATTTTTGTCAAGTAAATACATTTATAAGTCGGGCGATTTAAATTATTTGTATATTATTTCACAAATTGTTAAGTAAATTATATTTATCAAGCTGAAATAATTTAACACTGAAATTATTTTGAAAGATTTTTATTTTGCATTAGAGTTAATAATTGTATCTTTCTCTCAGTTTTCTATGTTTGTTACTTGAAGTAGCGTTCAAATCTAAAAATATTATTAAATAAAGATACTAGGAAAAATATACTTACAACTCATTTTTAAGAAAGTGATAAAATCTCCACGATGAAGGAAGAGTTTATATACTGAGTAACTCAAGGTTACGATACTAGATTTCCTACGCATCTAGATCAAATTTTAACGCCCGAAGGTACATCAATGAAACCGCTTCCGTAAACAAGGTCTATTTATGTTTCTCACGACTAATTCAATTGTGTAAAACACATCAATAAAACTGCTTTTTATTAATTGTCAGCATATTTATTTTGCAAAGTCGCATGTTTATTATGCGAAATTGACTGCTTGAAAATAATTATTTTTCAAGCTAGCATGTTAGATATTTATCACTGATTTCTTATTAAATTGTCGGCACGTTTGATCTACAAGGTTGCATGCAGGTAAGATATTATGCGTGTGTCAATTTCTCGAAATTGGCCGCTGAAAATAATAATTTTTCAAGTTAAATTAGGCCAATTTTGACATGTCAGACCTTGAAATGCACTATATAAAGACGCGAATTGACCGAGAGACGCAGCTCATCTCCTACGAACCAACTACAAGTTCACTTCTACGAAGCAATCATGAGTTCCGACGGCAGTAAGTATTATTTTACTTTTTAAAAATTAATTGTAATTAGAAATATCCTCAAAAAAGTAAATATATTTATTTAGATGATTTTGATTTTAATATAAAACAGAATTCTACTAAAAAAAAGAACGTCCAAATCTAAAAATGTTGAAGATGAACGAAAAAGCAAATGTTTGACTTAGACTTCTCTATAGATAAAAATTGGAAAATCCGTCCATTTAAAATCAAAGTATGCAATAACGAAATTATGGAGGTAGTTCCATTCAAATCGAATTGGTACGTTTCGTTAACAAAAATAAATGGAAATTACACCCCTACTAAATATAATATAAATGTGAATGACTTTAAATTTCATAAGAATGCCTTCGATGCAATGAATGAACATTTACAGGAAAATGCTTAATGTTTTAAAAAGGTCTACGGTGCAATATGTATAATTTTATTATTAGGAAGCGAGCTTTCAAAGGATACTTGAAAACTTACAGATCACTAATCTCAGAAAATATTGATCCTGCAGTCTTTTTTGATAAAATAATGCAAACTGTTTATAATATTTTAGCTAACGATAATTTTGTGTGTAAAAAAAAATTTTTGATAAATTTAAAAACTAAATTTTTAAAATATAAAGATGATGATATTGTGGAATATCAAGATGTATATTTTTCCAGCCGTGTTGAGCATATTTTGTCCTCGTATATGATTAATGATAAATTAACTAATGCTTTCGATACAATTCTAAATTATATCGACAAATTTATTAAGTATAGATCAGGATGGATACTAAAAGAAATTATATTCATAAATATTAATATTGGAATATATAAAAATGAAAGTGGTGGCTGCGGGGACATTATTCTTCCCAAACATCTAATTTCTAAACGATGTGTATTAAATATAAAATGTTCGGACAATCAATGTTTTTTATATTGTATAATTGCACATTTGTATCCTGCAACCGCTAGTAACAGAAATTCTATATATTTATATAGAAAATATTTAAAATATTTAAATACAAATCGTTTAAAATTTCCTGTAATTGTGAAAAATATTCCTATATTTGAAAAAAATAATTGCCTGACTATTAATGTATATGGGTACAAAAAAAAATTAATTTATCCTATCTATATAAGTAAATTTCGATTTGAAAAAAAGATAAATTTACTGTTATATAAATCACACTATTTCTTGATTAGGAACTTTAATAGATTAATGTCTGATAAATTTTTACCTAGAAAATACTGTAAAAAATGTCTAAATGGATTCGAAAGGGAGAGTACTTTAAATGACAACATTAAATTTTGTTCTAATCATAAATATCAAAAAGTATCAACCCCAAAACGTGAGAATGCGATAGTAAAATTCGATTGTCCTGAACAATCATTATTATTTCCAATAGTATGTTATGTTGACTTTGAATCAATTTTGGAAGAGGTTTCTTCCGATGAAATAGATCCAAGTGTAAGTTTTACTAAAAATATTGAAATTCATAAACCTATATGTTATTCTATTAAAATTATTGAAAATGAAGATAGGATAATATATAACAATTTTTATTTGGGTGATAATGCTGTTAATAATTTTCTAATTGATATCCAAAACCAACTAAGTAATTTATTAGATAAAATAAATCGCAATGCTGAAATTAATTTAAATACTATTTCTAATATTTCGAAACATATATGCCATATTTGTAAGGAAAAATTTAATGATAATGATTTGCGTGTATTAGATCACGATCACCAGACAGGCGATATCCGCGGATACGCCCATAATGGTTGCAATTTGAATTATCAATTAAAAACATTTATCCCAATTATACTTTATAATTTTTCAGGTTATGATTCGCATTTAATTTTAAAAAATATTCCTTTCAAATTATTTTCGAAAATTAAAATTATCCCCATAAATTCCGAAAAATTTACAACATTTTCATTAGATTATTATAAATTCATTGACAGTTTTCAGTTTTTAAATTCTAGTCTCTCTGTTTTAACGGAGAACTTAAAAAATGCAAATTATAATTTTCTAATTTTTAATCGTTTTTTTCGTCGTTGTACATATAGAAAATTATTATTAAGAAAGGGAATTTTTCCATATTCTTATTTTAAAAATAAGCAAATATTAGACGAAAAACAGTTACCTCCTAAAAAATGTTTTTATAACGAGTTATCGCAAGAAAATATTACTGATGAAGATTACAATCATGCCCAATTAGTTTGGGAAAAATTTAACTGTAAAACTTTTAAAGACTATTTAAAATTATACCAATATGTCGATACCATATTATTAGCAGATATATTCCAGAATTTCAGAAAATTAAGTTTAATGTATTATAATTTAGATTTCGTATATTTTATATCTGCACCTGATTTAACATGGAATTGCAGTTTAAAAATGACAAAAATTCAATTAGAATTATTCGACGATGTGGATAAGCACTTATTCATTGAACAAGCCATGCGCGGAGGTATAAGTTTAGCAGGGAAAAGGTTTGCGCGAGCTAATAATCCATTAATACCGCAAACATATGATAAAAATCAACCCCATAATTATATTCTGTCGATACATGCAAATAATCTTTACGGGTTTGTAATGAGCGCATACTTACCTGTAAATAATTTTAGATGGCTACACAGAGACGAAATAGACGCTTTAGACATAGCTAATATATCCGATAAAAGTAGCATAGGATATATCTTAGAAGTCGATTTAAAATATCCCGAAACTCTTCATGATAGACATAACGACTTACCGCTTGCTGCTGAGCACATTACCATCCCGTACGATTTATTATCTAATTATCAAAAAACAGTATTAAATAAATTAAATTTAAAGTATGTCAATACTAATAAAAAATTTACTCCTACTCTTTTCGATAAAACAAACTATGTAGTTCATGATAGAAATTTAAAATTTTATCTAGAAGAGGGTTTGATAATAACTAAAATTCATAGAGTATTGGTATTTTGTCAAAGTCTGTGGCTTAGAAAATATATTCATTTTAATAATAAAAAAAGACAAGAATCAACTAATGGTTTTGACAAATCATTTTTTAAATTAATGAATAATAGTTTTTTCAGAAAAACTTGCAAAAATGTAAAAAAGCGTATTAATTTAAAAGCGGCTACAACATTAGATCAATATCGTAGATATCTGTCTAAACCGTCCGTAGAAAAGTTTCAAATTATAAATGACAATCTTGCAATTTTTAAAATGAAAAAACCAAATTTAATTTTAGATAAACCAATTTATATAGGTTTTTGTGTATTAGAATTAAGTAAATTGCATATTTACCAAACATTTTATAAAATATTTAAAAATAGATATGGTGAAAACGTACGATTATTATACACGGACACAGATTCTCTCACGCTTCAAATATTTACAAACGACGTATACGAAGATTTTAAATCATTTCCTGATATTTTTGACTTTAGTAATTATCCTAAAACTCACAAATTATATAACGAAACGAACAAAAACAAACTGGGTTATTTTAAAGATAAAACTCAATCGAAACCAATAATTGAATTTTGCTCCCTAAAACCAAAAATGTATTCTTATATTTTCGATAAACAAAATAAAAAAACTGCTAAAAATATTAAAAAATCTGTTATAAAAACATTTAATCACGATAAATATAAAGAAATTTTGTTTAATACAGAATTATTAAGACACCAACAGTATGGTATTAAAAGCAAAAATCATGTAGTAACAACATATCTACAAAATAAAATTTCACTTTCTCCCTTTTACGATAAAAATTTATTTTAAATAATGGAGTAGACGTGCTATCATTTGGTCACTACAGTTTCTGCTTTTAATTTACAGATCTATCATCATCATCTCCGCAATATAACTTTTTAATAGTATACAAAAGAAAATATACTTATGTAATACACAGTATATGTAGTAAAACTTACCCTTGTTTAAAACAAGCATGTATTAAAGCAGCATCTCTAAAATTACCAAATAATAAAACATATAAGTGTAAATTTTTTGTAATTAATGATAAAATAACATTACCAACATTTAACAAATATTTTATAAATTGTGATTGTATGAAATGTAATAATTAAATATTTTATTTTTAGAAATTGTATATTTTAAAAAATTATTCGAAACTGTAAAAATCCTGAAAAAAAGTTCTGCAGGGGCGGCTAGTTATGATATTTTTTGTGTTAACTTTTTTGATCTTAAACCCAATGAACTTAAAATAGTATTCGTAGATCTTGCTATTGAAATACCAAACAGTAACTGCTATGCTAGGATTGCTCCAAAATCATTATTACCGTTAAATAATATATTAATAAATGCGAGAATTATTGACTCCGATTATCGCGGAAACATCTGTGTAATAATGTATAACTTTGGACCTGAGACTGTTATTTTTGAACCTGGATCGCCAATAGCCCAAATAATATTCGAGAAAATAATGCATCCTACTTTTTTAGAAAAGGAATCATTAAGTGACAGGGGCGAATATAGTTATTCTCAGAAAGAAGATTTGACAACTGTGACGAAATTCTCATTTCTGAAGACAAACATGAAAAAAATAATGATGATAATTCGGAAACCTTATCCGATTCTGGAGACAAAAAGTAAAGAAAATTGTAATGGTTTAGGTGATTGTATCAATTATTTTGTACTCATATATTGGTAATTGTAATATACTCAATTATTATTGTACTCATGTATCGGTGATTGTAATATACTCAATTATTTTTGTACTCATTTCATTTTTGTACTCAAATAAAGCAGCAAATAATATTAAAAATGTTTATTTCTTTGTAGACAAAGAACCACCTCCAATTGACTGGAAAGTTTTCTCATCGTCGTCTGTAAATGAAGATACAATAAGACAATTTCACAACTTCGTTCACTAGGACGCAATTAGTCAACGAAGCGATTTATCTCTCCGATTTATTTCTGATTACGCGAATAAATTAAATTGGGAACACATATGAAAAAATTACAAATTTTCAACCACATTTATTTCAACCCATCTTGATTACGCAAAATGAGATTTAATTTGCCAATATCAGCAATTAAATGATTTTTTCTTTACAAATTATGCAGACCATCTTGATTGGAATAAAGTCGCCGAATTTCAAACTCTCTCGGATGATTTTATTGTCCTCTTCATACATAAATTTGATATAAAAAAACTATTAAAACACCAACAATTAAAAACATCAACTTTACGTAAAATAAAAGATCACTTAAACTGGATTTTTGTTTCTCGTTATCAAAAACTCGATCAAGACTTCATTCATACGTTCCAAACTAGACTTTCTCGGTGTCACATTATAAAATATCAAAATTTATCCAAGGAATACATTGTTAGCAATCGCAAAAATTTATTCCTGTATCTAATGTCAGAAATATGTCTCAGTTTAGAAAAACTGAAAGAAAGATACAATTATTAACTCGTAATGCAAAGTAAAAATAAAAATCTTTCAAAATAATTTCAGTGTTAATAATTATGTGCAAATATTTTAACAATAACCCAAAGTTTAATATTTAACTAATATCTTTAAAATAATATTCATTTAAAAACTAAATGTTTTATAAGTAAGTTTTGTAGATAAATAAAAGTTTTTTAAATATGAGTTTAATAATGTGTAACTAAAACTTACAGATGGGTCGCAAAAATATATTTATTTAGAAAACGAAACTAAAACTTACTGATGGGTCGCAAAACGTAGCTACTCTAAATATTATTTTGTAACGATAATGTTCGCAATTATTTGTTTTACAATTACTATATGTACTCAAATAATATTTTAATGAACTCAAATATATATTCAAATAAAACAGTACATAATATTTATTTGTAGATAAAGAACCACCTCCATTCGACTGGAAAACTTTCTCATCTTCTACAGACGAATACACAATAACATAATTTCAAGACCAGCTTCAGTGGGACGCAATTAGTCGACGACGCGATTTATCTCTCCAATTTATTTCAGATTATGCAAAAAGCTAAATTGGATACACATATGGAAAAATTATAAATTTTCAACCACATTTATTTTAACCCATCTTGATTACGCGAAATGTAATTTAATTTGTCAATATCAACAATTAGATAACCTTTTCCTTATAAATTTTTCGAACCATCTTGATTGGAATAAAGTCGCCGAATTTCAAACTCTCCCGGATAATTTTATTATCTTCTTCATACACAAATTTGATATTAAAAAACTATTAAAACACCAACAATTACAAACACCAACTTTACGTAAAATAAAAGAACACTTAAACTGGAATTTTGTTTCTCGCTATCAAAAACTCGACCAGGAGTTTATTAATATGTTCTCAACTAAACTTTATTGGTACCACATTATAAAATATCAAAATTTAACTAGAGAATACATCGTTAGCAATCGCAAAAATTTATTCCTGTATCTAATGTCAGAAATATGTCTTAATTTAGACAAACTGAGAGAAAAAAATTAAATGTTTTATTGTATCCAATTTCTCTGTAATGCAAAATAAAAATCTTTCAAATTATTTCATGATAATAAAACTTAACTTGCCAAAAATAAATATAATTTACTTGACAATTTGTGAAATAATTTACTTAGTATAAAAATGATTTAAAATAAATTCTTACACACTTACATATTATAAACCGCTATCTGAAAAATTATTTACTTGACAAAATAAGTCTAAATATCGACCAACTTACATGTGTGATTCGTGCAAAAATTATTTATAAACCACCATCTGAAAAATTATTTACTTAACAAAGTAAGTCTAGAAATTATTTACTTATCAATTATTTATAAAAGTTAAATCTGAAAAATTATTTATTTGATAAAGTGAAATAAATTCTAACACTTAAATTAATATCGACCGACAAAATTATTTTGTGATTAGAATGTGTCATACATTATATTGGATGGAAAGTCAAAAAATTATTTAAGTTAAAATAAATTAATATCGACTAACAAAAATTATTTACTCGAAAATTTTATGATTAGTGCTACTCATTTGACTACTACTGCTGTACATTATATTATATTATAAACGTATTATATTGAAAATTAAGAAACGAAAGTTAGTACTGTACATTGTGTATAAGGGGAATTAATGCTAATAAATTTTGGTAATAAAACATTAAGGGGTGAAGAGATAGAAGATGGTCACGTGTAAAATCTCGAGTGGAATCAGACCATGAAAATTTTATTTGTTGTTAGCATCTACAATTGTTTGTGAAATGCATTTCTATCAATTAAATTAAGCATTTTATAATAATTAAAATTATAGAGAGTTTTTATAAGTTTGGCGCCACAGACAATTTTATTTTTTTATTATGATTAATAATATAAATGTTATTTTTTAAATAAACTCTCTTAACAGCCAGGAAACTTACGCAACTCGTTGTTAGATTTTTTCTTACATAATACACATTTTTTATTTAATACAGAATACACCTAAATTCAATGCATAATATTATATTAGTGATAATGAGCTACGTTTTCAACCATTCAGAAACCTAAGTTAATGTTGAAATTTCACTGTAAAATATTTTGAAATTTGTATTACTTACCAATACGTGTTCATTATCATCTGGAAGTAGAACAACTTTATAATCTTCAGTCTTTACTTCGATCTTCAATTTTTTCAAAACAACTTTACATTCCGATTTTATACCATGTTTTACATCATAATTATCTTTTACTTCTTCTTTCTTGATTTCTGTAGTGGAATTTACAAAGTTTTCGTGTTAATGGAGTCTAAGAAAATCTTGAAATATAAAATAAAACTGAGCATATTTGCATTAATTAAGATAACGATATGTTAATTACATGTTTCTCTAAGTCATTTATTTGTGATTACAAGCCGAAAACTAGCCTTACTTAACGCTGATTCGATATAACGCGGTCTTTTCAAAGACAAAAAGAAAAATAAGCTCAAATATACGCTGATTTAAATTATCGCGGCATTTCATTGATTCGTATATAATACGATAATTTTCAAACACAAACGAATCGGCAAAAGATGGCAAAAAGGTGTACTTTCTTTAAATCTATGTTTCTTTGGTGCTATTTTGTAAAAAATATAACATCATGGATGCCATAGGAAATATGGATTTCACTTGGCAAGAATTAACAGATAAATGTACGAACAAAGTGTGCAACAAGTTATGGATGAAGGTATCCAAGAATTGTCAACAATTGGAGCCTATCGCTGTATCGTTCGGTTGACCAAACTCAACCTAATCGATACAGCGGGACTAGGAGAAGTAGCCGAGCAGGATATTGAGGAGTTACAGCAAGTTTCTGATGACAGCCTTACCAGCGACGACCTTCAAGAACTGGCAGAACAGGGATTCATGTGGAACAGTAAAAAAAAAAAAAAAAAAAAAGAAATTCCGAAGACAAAGAACCCAAAAAATTTCTCTACAGATTTCATTAGTAAATGTTTGGTAACCATAACCGAAATCGTTGATCAAATTGAGGCAAATGATCGAAATTTTGAAAGGAATGCAAAAGGAAAACAAGGCATTTTGAATGCGATCTTCTGCTTCCGACATTTGCTTAAGGAAAGAAAAAAGCGACAAATGAAACTTAACGACTTTATTGGAAAAGAACAAGAATTTCAGAAAAGTCAGGACCTTCATCGAAAAAAAAAAAAATGAAATTTACATTTCTGTGTGCATATGATTATGTATTATTTCTTCTTCTTTAATGCTGCCGAATGGCGTTTGCGATTTCGTTTTGATATTGTTCTCTGTCTAGCACTGTGTAAAATTTGTGCTGTAGTCATGTGAAGCCAGGTGCTGATGTTATCTAGCCAGGCCGTTTTCGGTCTGCCTGGACATTTCTTGCCTTCAATCTTGCCCTCCAGGATAAATGGCAGTAGATGGTATTTTTGGTGGTTCCTAGCGATGTGGCCTAGATAGTTGCATTTCCTGCTGATGATGGTTTTGATCAGGTCCCGGTCCGTTGATCAGGTCCATGTGTTATTTAACATATATTATTAATCAAATTAATATAAAAAAACTTAAAATTAAAGTAAAATTTGTTTATTTTTGGTCGCGTGTTCCGCTATCCGTATGTTTACTCTATGTTAAAATGACCTTGTTCAACACTGTTTCGCTTAGCGCTTTGTTGTCTATAAACGCATCCCCGCGTTTTAACGCGGGGTCTTACCGTTTGTACGTTATACTGTACAGTGCGTTACGTATCCGCGTGTCACTCCCTCACACTTCGCTTCATATATAATACATAAATGTATATGCAATGAATACTTGTTTCAACTCATGTAATGTATAAGTTTATGAGCTTATGAGTGATATCATTATGTATCGAGTTTGTTAATAATGAATAATTTACTTTCACTGTGGTACCGGCTCTCATAAGCAAGAAAATATGTGTAATGCTATGACATTGCACATAATTATTTTGAGTTTGATTTAAAAAGAAACAAAATCCAACAACAAGTTACGTAACTTTATCAGCAAAAATGTTACAATTGGTTTATATTATTAATTATTATAAAATGGCAAAAAACTGAATTTTGAAAGTAGAGATGAGTTTTATTTATAGATACATAAAATTAGTACTTTAAAAACTTAGGGTCTATGAGAAGTAGCAAGACATCCCAGTCTGAGCACTCATTAATAGAGAACCCACTGTTTTCACAGACGTATATCGATACAAACAATAAAATAAATAGCAGCAGACTTTTTCGCTATTTATTTAAACAAATTGAATTTAATCATATAATTGGGCTGTAATTTGAAAAAATTGTAGACCTATAAATTCTCACTATCCTCTGTCTTGTGGCACTCTTTCTTTAATATCGAGAACGGACGAACATTAAAGCCGAAATTAGATAATATGGAAAGAACAGAGGCAAGAGACACCGACTAACTGTGTACGAAGTTTTGATGAACGTCGTAAGTCATGTTATTTCAATTAAAATCTTTTCTCCCAAAAACAGTTAATAAATAACCGGCACAACTCCATTGTTAAAGGAACAGTATAATGTACAGAGGCAAGCCACTATTAATTTCAGGTAACGAACACATATTTTAAATTAAATACACTAAAAATATGATTATATATTGCAATCCAGCATTGTGACGATGCCATAATATATAATTGCTCGTTTCATTGAAATCTAAAACATATAAATTGGTATTTTCTCTGTTGTAAGATTCTGGTCCATTGAATTGACAGTTTTAAATATGTTAACTAAATTAAATGTAATTGATAATATTAAATTCTATTTAAATCCTTATTCATTATATACGACATATTCGCAAAGTTTTTCAAATGTTATCAATTCGATTGATATGAATATAAATTTATGTATTACGTATTATTCTTATCACTGGAAAGATACTTTCATAGCATTAAAAGTATTAAGCGTCTTACCTCTTTCTATTTTATAACCAGAATGACTCCAAATAGTGGATCCGTTTGTGTTGTTTGTGGAAATTGGTTCTCTTTTAATATTTATCTGAAATAAAAAAAGATTACGTTATATTATTTGACAGATTGATCTTTATAGAAAGACAAGTGAAAAAATTATTTAAACTGGGGCATAAAAATACGTTTAATAAATAATACTTTTTTTGTTTTAAATGTGGTCAACTATCTACTTTTCTTTTAATTGTGGTGCCTGTAATCTATTTAACACCTTTCAAAGTAAAATTTTAAATGGAAAAAACGTGACTTCTGGTTTGCAGCATATATATGTATACAGTTTATCGGAGTCTCTTGCCGAATTAAGTGAATCTGATTCTCTATGAATATTTACAAAATAGTTTATTAAGATGCAATTTGACAAATAATAATATTTTTGTCTGTTGTAATTTCGTAGCTTTCTTTAAATTTTCTTTTGTACCAATTTTTTTTTCTTTGTGTACTATTTTAACATCAGTTTTATCTATGCTGCAGTTACGAGTTGTTCAATGTTCGTAAATAACAGAGTTTATTCTACTATACTTTAAATCCGCGATGTGTTCAGAAGCAAAGAGAATTGAATTCGAGCCATATACTAAACCATGAGACCAGGTAGGTGATAAGCTACAATTCAAACATTTCACAGTACATAAAAGAAAACATATTGGATTATAAAATAATCGTGAACAGAACAAGCTCACTAAAGAAGAAGAAAAAAACATCTTCTTCTTCTTTAAAGAACCACCAAAAGCACACATTGGAGAAACAAAAATAAGATTGGAAACAAGATTAAAAGAACACATCGCGGATTTAAAATATAATAGTGTGAAAATCGGCCCCTTTCACTTTTTTATAAATTATGGGTTCGAATATAATATTTTAATATGTTAAATTTTCGAATAATATTTTATAATATTTGCCGATGATTCAAAAAAAGTTTCCGTTGGAAAACTTCCTAATCGATGTCAGAACTTCCGTTTTCATCGGTTCGAGTAAAAATGCCTCATGTAAGAAAATAAGGAGGATGCACATTTAATCAACGATCATCGCAGAATGTTATATAGCATCAATTATGTTTATTTGAATAGAGATATTGGAGAAAATCTCCATTCTTCTAAATTGTAAAAACAAAAGTTTTTATTTAATCAACGGAAGTTGATTTCATTTTAACGACGAAGTCGAGATGAATCATTAGGAGACAGCAGGCCGACCGCCTGTCCAAAGACGACGCCAGTCAATGGGTAAGGGGGGCAAGATGATGTAAATTGATAGAGGATATGAATTGTATGTAAGTAAAATAGAAACGATTCATAAAGTTTTAATCATTTACTATGTACCGGAAAAGAAATATCTCAAATAAAACATTTTCTTTAACTTACAAGAAGCCTAAGAAGATTATTTTAATTAAAACTTAGCATTTAAATAAGTTTTTCGAATTTCTAGGGAAGGGCAACTGCCCCTCTGCCCCTCCCCCTGGCGACGCCCTTGTGCCTGTCTATAAAAAGAGATGATTTTCCCGCCTAATTGCGCAGTTCTACGAAGTCCGGAATCGCCACATGGTCATTGCGCAGTGCATCGAACCGCCACACTAAAGCTAAAGTAGTCTCATGCAAGGAAGAATTCTACAAGCAAGATAACCCTTCCATACGAAGAATTTCTCGCTTTAGTTACAATTCATACAAGTTGGAATTTATTTGGTTTAAGTGCCATACTACAGGCAAGATCCTCCGAATAATGAAATGAAGAAAAGTATTCTTAAGGTAGAAGAAATTGACATACGTTTGTAAACTCTCTCTTTGCGCATAGTGTTAAATTTAGCGCGAATAGGTTAATAATAGATTTAAGTCGATAGTTAAATTCGCTTACGAGTTAAGACTCGAATGTATTATTGTAACTTCGTTTATTATATTTTCATTTGTATGTTATTGTATTCAGATTTAGTTTAGTTTAATTAAATATTGTTATTTGTTTATAATCAGATTGGTTTCATTTTGGTTATGTTATCGAAACACTCTCATTTGTTATACCGTTAGCCCTGCTTATCAACATTGATTTAAAACGCGTGGTGATCCGCGTCCTAAATCTGATCACCTGATGTCTGGAGATCCTGACGTTAGAAGATAACGGAGACTGATGATCGCGAAATCACCTATCTTTCACGAATTAATATAAGTCCCACCGCCACTCGAAATTGTTTATAATAAGCCAGAGGTGGGCAAGCATGAGTTCAGTGAAAGCCGAAATGTAGGTTATGCAAAATACATGGGAGCCGCAGTTCTGTACTGTCGTGGAGGATAGTATAGTAATGCAGGGAAGGATAGGGTGTCCCCCATCCAGGTCGAGAACTTGTTTTAAAAAAATAGATTTGAAATGTCAATTTAATTTATTGCACCAACCTGGAAATAAATTACTAAATATTACATATATATAATTACATATTTTCACAAAATTGTTGAAATAAAATTGTAAAAATAATAATAAAAAGCAGAAATTAACACTTTCAGCAAGAGCCGCATTTGCCCATGTCTATAATAAGCCATCTCATATGACAAACGAGAGTCGTCACGCGATTGACCTGCCGATTATGTGGTAGCAACTACTTTCCAGACTTCCTGCCCGCGGCTGATCTCACAATAGAATAAACTCTTTTTTTTTAACGAACATTGCACAGCTTTTAACTGCAGCATAGATAAAATTGATGTTAATATAGTACACAAAGAAAAATATTGGTACGAAACACTGGCGTGCCGTCATTGGAAGCGATAAAAGCGCTGCTTCCCCCTTCCAACGACCTTCCCTTGTATTTTCTAAAATATAAATTTTCATATTTTAACGTACTTTAAATTAATTAAAATTCATATTTTATTATAACTGCATCATGTATCTTATTACAAATTTCTATAGTACATGTGAAAAAAAACGATAAGTGTAATAATTAACTTCTTTTTTTTATTTATTTCATATTTGCAGACTAAAAAATTACAGGTCACAAGAAGGCGTCAATTAACTACTACGGCCCGCGGAAAAAAACGTAAAATTTATTCTGGCCCATGTTATAAAAAAGGTTGCCCACCCTTGGACTAGAATTATAACTTAACCTAACCGATAGGAGTTTACTGGCATGTTTTTATGATAGTTCTGTATAGTTGACAGGAGTTTTAAACAATCCATTAAAATTATGGATATATTTATTCTGCGTTTATTTTGCTCTCCCATCTTATATTACTTACGGATTTCAATGTTAAATCGGTGATATTACGATTATAGTATGTCCCATCGGTAAGGGGATGCAGAAAAAACGTGCACAATTCTTGTATAATGTTAAAAAATTAACTGTTACTTTGACAGTATGATTTACAACCAAATTTAATGAAGGAGACATACAAGGTAGAAAAAAGCTCTAGAATTTATTTTCCTGAAATTTACGATTTATATATTTGTTGTCATAAAAATTTGTCTTTACATTATTTTCCCAAGACTGCAGATATTCAAGTACAAAGTAACTGGTTCTGACTTATTTCTACTAAGAAGTAGAGATTAGGAAATGGTGACATAAATAAAACCCTGCTGACTTAAACAAAAGCTTAACCGAAGCAATTACTAGCTCAGTACAGTGGAGAACTGATTTCTGTGTACACCTGGTACTAAAACGAATTAGTTAGAAAACAAATGGCTATTAAGTTTAACATATGTAGATTTTTACATCTATGGTGAGAAACGTTTAAAATTTACAACAGCCGTGTGACGTCCTTTGAGATATGCTAGTGATGTGACAAAAGTGGCATTTGGCATTAACCGGTATCGGCACTCTCAGGATTTGTCATTCATGCACGCACTGCACACCTACCAAAATCGTCTCTGATTCCATCCATGAGCCACTAGTAGAGAACAATTTTAACTAAGAGGATTGTTTTAATATTTAAAAAGTAAATAATATTTTATGTTATTTTATATACGATTCTTCGTAAATCTACATTTAATTATAATTTTCTTTAAAAGAATATTCATACAATTGAATATTTTGTACCAGGTATGTATAATTGTATACCCATCACAAATTTTATTTTACCAAGTAAGTTTTAATAATTTTATTTTTAATTTTAGCCATTATATCATGGCTAGCGATTTAAACTGTAATTATGATATTGAAAATTTACTTTAAAAAAGTTTTGGCTCAAGACCATATAATGAAAAAGAAAACATTATTAAAAGAAAAAGACCAATGCCTAAATTAAATATAAATACGTCGGCAAAAAAATTTGTTGGACATTTTCACGATAAAATTTATAAAGACATAAAATGGCTTTGTGGATACACAAAAATGCAAAAATTGTTTTGTTGGCCTTGCCTATTATTTTCAAATAAAACTAGTGTGTGGCTTTGACGATTTAAATAATTTGAGTAAAGCTAGAAAAAGACACGAAAATCGTAAATGTCACATCAATTCTTTCGTAAAATTGAAGAAATTTGGAAATCAAAATAGAATAGAATTTAACATTAGTAAACAATATAAAATTAATATTGAAAATTATAAGAAGATAGTTACAACTAATAGATATATTGTATCTAAATTAATACATATTACATGCTTTTTATCAAAGCAAGAATTGGCATTTAGAGGGCATAAGGACTGTATTGAATCTAATAACAAAGGTAATTTTATTGAACTTGTTTATTTATTAAGTACGTCAGATAATCAATTAAAACTGCATTTAGAGAAGTCTACGGTTTTTACTGGCTTATCGAACAAATGAATACGAATGGACCCTAGAGTCTAGGGTGGGCAACCTTTTTTATAACATAGGGCCAGAATAAATTTTACGTTATTTCCGCGGGCCGTAGTAGTTAATTGACGCCTTCTTGTGACTTGTAATTTTTTTAGTCTGCAAATATGAAATAAATAAATAAAAAGTCAATTACTACATTTATTTCTCTTATCGTTTTCGAAAATTACGAAGAATTGGAAAAAATTAGTTATTTTTCCAATTTAATGATCTCTTAAAGATCTCGCGGGCTGCATAGAAACTTTTCGCGGGCCGTAGCTGGCCCGCGTGCCGGGGGTTGCCCACCGTTGCTCTAGACCAGGGATGGCGAACCTATGGCACGCGTGCCCAAAGTGGCACGTAAGAGAAGTCATCTGGCACGTAATGCAGTGTTCCGCAAAGTGTGTGCCGCGACACACTGGTGTACCGTGGTCAATAGTTAATGTGCCGCGGAAAAATGTCAAGTTTTGTGAAGATAATGCCACTACACATAGCTGAGAGTTATGCGTGCGAAGCGCTTCGTTGCACGAGGAGCGGGACAGCCCACCCGCGCGCCGCACGCATGCGCGTATCAATGTGATATTTTAACGCTGCGCCCCGCTTAGAGATCGTTGTCACGCGTTTTTGTAAACTGAAACAAATCGCTTTTTCGCCAGTAACTAGCCGCTAGTTTGTGAATGTGTCGTCGCAAACGTAATTGACTTTTTTATTACAAATAAATAGACCCTAATACATGTATGTGTATATAATGGTGTATATATGTATGTGTATATAAATTCCTTAAACCTACCGCAAGTTCGTCAAGTAAAACTGATGATTCCCAAGAAGCAGAGTCAACGAAGAAAAAACCTAAGCTTGTTAATCGAAAAATATGAGAGCTATGTACAGTACGTTATGGCTTTATACATTGTGGAGACGAATCATGCCCAATCCCAAAATGGAGAAACTTTGGGTAATAATTCGATGGTGCCCAGTAAACTTTTACGACATTTAACTACTAAACACCCATTCAAAAAAAACAAGGCCTTTTTTCAACGTTTGAAAGACCAGTCTAAGAAACAGGTAACTCTTATGAGTTCGTCTTTCAAAACATCAGACAAAGCGCAGAAAGCAAGCTACGTGATCGCTAATATGCTTGTTAAATCCAAGAAGCCTCATTCTCTCGCTGAAACTTTAATTTTACCTGTCTGCAAAGAAGTTGTCAAGATTATGATTAGCCAAGAAGCCGCTAAGGAAATCGAAAAAATACCTGCGTCAGCAGATACGATCTCACGTCGAATTAATGATATTTCTAGCGACATTCAATCAACGTTAATTGAAAAATTAAGGCTTAGTGGAGTTTTTGCGCTACAAGTCGACGAGGCTACTGATATCAGTGGTCACGCGCATCTCGTATCAAATGTGAGGTACACTGACGAATATGAAATAAAAGAGGACTTTTTATTTTGTCTGCCACTACCTGGTTATACCACTGCAGAAGAAATATTCAAAGTAACAGACCAGTACTTCAGTGAGTATAATTTGGAATGGCACAACTGCATAAGCATTTGCACGGACGGAACAGCAGCTATGACAAGGAAAAATTAGGGGATTTATAACCAGGGCTTCTGAAAAAAAACCCTAATATTAAAAATGTACATTGCTTTTTACACAGGGAAGCACTGATGGCGAAGTCTCTGCCTGATGAATTGTTGTCTGTCCTACAAGAAGTCGTCAAAATTGTCAATTACATCAAGTCGCGACCGCTGAACTCTCGTCTGTTTAATGCAGTGTGTCAGGAAATGGGAGCAGATCATCAGTCACTTCTGTTTCATACAGAAGTACGATGGCTTTCTCGCGAAAAGTGCTTTCTCGAATTTACGAGCTAAAAAATGAGACCCAGACGTTTTTAGAGGCCTAGGGTTCAGATTTTACTTTTCTGTTTAAAAGAGAAGAATGGGTAGCAAAACTTGCATATCTGGCGGATATATTCGCCAATTTAAATGAGCTCAACAAAAAACTGCAAGGCAGGAATTCTAATATTTTAACGTTATCGGACAAGATTGAAAGCTTTCGCGCTAAGTTGGTGTTATGGATCAGCCACGCTACCGATGGTAGTAACGAAATGTTCCCAAATGTCATGGCTGCCGATTCAGAAAAAAGGTGCAGGCTTTGATAGTGAAACACTTGGAGCTATTAGGAAAAAAAAGGAAATCTTATTTTCCTAAGTGTGACCTGCAACTTATGGACTGGGTACAAAATCCATTTTCAGATAGCATTTCCATTGGACACCTACCGATAAACGAGCAAGCAGGAAGAATACATGGAGCTAAAAACTGATCGGACATTAAGACTAAAATTTTCCGAAACAGAGCTAGCACATTTTTGGCTGCATATAATAAATGAGTATCCACTGCTTTCAAAGCGTGCTATTGCAATTCCCTTACGATTTGCCACGACCTACTTATGCGAATTGGGGTTTTCAACTCTCACTACGATTAAATCAAGAAAAAGAGAACGTCTGAGGACGATCGACCAAGAGATGAGAGCAGCCTTATCAACGATTGTTCCAAATTTTGATCGCCTGTGCTCAGTTAAGCAGGCTCACATTTTTCATTAAACACTGTACTGATTTTTATAATAAATAAATATTAAATAAACATTGGTTTTTCCTTTGGTGTACCTCTAAAATTTCTTGATTTGGCAGGTGTACCTTGAACACAAAAAGTTTGCGGAACACTGACGTAATGTTATCATATGATTTCTGTCTTTTTCAATCATCCTTTCTGTGTCCATTTCTATCATCTGATCATCTTTTTTTTCAATCAGATTTTTTACGTTTATTGAATTAAAGCGTATTCGTTTAATTTCTTTAAATATCATTATTCGAAGTTTAAGACATTGGCACGAATTAACATCTTTAAAGCTAAGTATACTTACAATATGGCACGCCGACTCAAAAAGGTTCGCCATCCCTGCCCTACACAGGGCGCGTTTTTTTATGCAGCGCTCGAGAAGCGCTTTACAGCTAATCCTCTAAAACCCGTTTCTAAATGGCCAACGCTGCTCGTGACGTCATTTCGCTACACTTTCGCTGCATAAAAAAACGCGCCCACAATCACTGACGCGAAATTAACTGATTGCCCCTGGAAGTCGGCTTTTACAGAAACACAGCTTCCCTGTCATCAAATGTCACGGCATGCCACTGGTACGAAAGAAAATTTAAAGAAAACTACGAAATTACTACAGACAAAAATAATATTAACAAAAGCCTAAGCTTAGAAATTCATAAAAGCTGGTTACAACTATTAAATAGAATATCTTAAAAAGTATATTTATACAGCTGTAAGCGTGGCTGTGTGCGGCATTCTGGGGGGAGAAGTTACACGCTGTGATACATGCGGGGGCAGCAGTCAAATTATCAGGGAGGGGAAAGTAAGTGGCAAGACGTAGTGCCGGACAGATGTCCGGCACTACGTCTTGCCACTTACAGATAGGGTGCCGGACATATGTCTACCAGATACAACATATGTATATATAAGAGACTAAAGAGGGGCGAAAGCCCGAAACGCGTCTCTGTAAAGATTATGGATTAAATAGATGAATTTGCCAAGTGTCTATAAATTCACCAAGTCGTGACACCAAACGAAACAAAAATAGAGGAAGTTGTTAAAGATAAAGAAGTGAGTCTTCGAGAAGTTATCGCAAAATTGTCTTTGACAAGAGGACAATGTTTCAAAAAATGCAACTGCCTAAAAAAATGTGTGAGGAAGAAGTACGCTTGCGAGTCATCAGGATTACTTTGTAATTCTAAATACCATGATAGCTCTTCATGTAAAATCCTTTTTTTACTTTTATTAAATGACTATGAATACCAAATGGTAAGAAAAAATACTGTGATTACTGATTAGCTTAGCCAACGTAGGCTAAGCTAATCAGTAATCACCGTGACTAAAACGTCAAATTTCATAGTAAACAGTCAAGATGACTTTTACTTGAAATCGAAAACAACGAAGCTCAGTTTAAAGTTGATGGGCCATTATTTATACAAATAAACTATTTTAAAATTATTTTTTTTTTCCTATTTTCCACAATATATTTTATCATTTCAGTTATGTTTCTCGTCCTCAAAGCAACACTGAGATCTTACCAAAAAAAAAAAAAAAAAATATTTTTCACTCACCTCTAAGGGTTCCGATTTAATTCTTTTATAACACTTCACATCCATATTGAATTCTCTCTTGAAATTTTTAAAATCAACTTCAAATTTTTCTTCGTTTCGTTCAATCGTAAAGTCCGAATATTTCGTTTCTACCTCTTGTTTTATCTTCATTTTCTCGATTTACGATATTCTCGTATGTCAACAATCTGCATTCAATCAAAGAATTAATTATAGTTAATTAATAAATGTTCATTCGAAATTTAGAGCAAAGACGACTAATGATTATTGTTCCCATTCTAGCAGTAAACAAGGGGTGCACTTCAAGGTTGACTGAAAAGATCGCGGTGGTAACACGTCACCAGCACAGGTGATATTTGCAGCTAAAATGCAGTTTAAGATAAATTTTAAACCCCAATTTAATAACATAAAAACCAGAGTCGAAATATATTTATTTATGAAATATTAAAAAAAACGTATTAAAATTTATGATAATAAATCAATTTTTGTGCGCCCTTGACACTTGAGGACCCAGGACTTTGAGTCTTATTAGTCTCTAAATAGATTTGCTCCTCACTAGGTAGCCTGATACTTTAATGTTAACTCTCTTATAATTAGTAGATAAAATTAAAAGACAATTTAAAAAGCAGACAAATTTATAAAATAAATAAATAAAACTACTAAAAATGAAAACGAATATAAATTTCATTATCTTTTGTGCGAAACAACACTAAAATCATTTTTAATAGTTATGTGGAAAGAAACGACAGTTGCAATTAATTTAAAATAGTATAATTAATGCAAAAAATTCAATGAAAACTTAATATTACGTGAGGATCCAGAGTTCATAACTTACTTTTAACGAAAGTCTGTTATATTTGTTGTATATTTTCCCTTGTTTTTGTAAAACAAAATTAAAAGAAAAATTTACTTTTCTGTTAATATACACCAACGCTCTTTAACCCATTCTTCCCTGTGTGAGAAAAACTTGGAAATCTTTTAAGGAAAAACTTTTTTATGAAATTCACACTTTGTGTCCTTACCGAACATCGTTCTCCAAATCTGGAAATCATTAAACTCAATGTTTCTTAACACCCGTTTTAAAAGATTGTCATTGACCCCAACTTTTGTCTGCGGACTCTGCCTTCAGTGGTCCCTGTCGTACATCTGTTTCTTTTCGTCCCCCTAGATTTACTAGTTACCAACAGGAGGACGTTGCCACTTTGCCTAAACAGTCGAGTAGAAATCTTGTTTCGACAGTTCTAATTGGAGGAGTTCTGTGCTTAAAAACGAGGTCACCCTCACCCAGGATAGTTTCCTGGAGTCTACCACGTGAAACTTGTTGCCTGTGTGAAACAAAGACAGAGTAGCCGCTAAAATTCCTAAACCTCCGACGCACTTGGAAAAAAAAGAAAAAATTCTAAGACGAACAGAAATATCTCCGATTTATAAAATAATTGTGAAACCTTTAAAGTATATTATATTTAAGTTATTATGTGAACTCTCTCTCACTCTCCACTCGAAAGGAAAATTCGATAGAAGGATAAACCAGCAACTAACACGCAACTTTCTCGGTAAAATTTGAAGTTTTGCTGGCGCCATCTCTTATCATATTTAATTTTTAAAATGTTTTATATTTTTAAATATTATAAAATGGCAAAATCCTTAATTTTCAGGGTAGGGATGAGATTTATAAAACTTACAAATTTTAGTAACGAGTAAAATCGTCATTAAGTTCGCCATGACGCGTTTCTATCGGCCAATAACGGTTCGTCTGTTAGTCACGTGAAAAAATAATATCACGTGGTGTTTTAATGGTAGAAAGAACGATGCGGTTAACTCAGATGAGTGACATTAGAATAAAGAGGAAAGGATAATAAATTTAAGACATATTCTACACTAATAATCACATATAATTTAATTCAAAGAAAAAACAAACGAATCTTAGTCGAAATAATATTCTTTATCGACAGATCTTGATCGAACAATAAACGTATTTTGTACACCAGTTCTTTCTCGATCCAAGAAAATATCTCTCATCGAAAGTCTTCGACAAGATTTTCTAGTTAAATAAAGCCGTACAAAACAGAATTTGTAAACACGTGGATAGCGGCTGTATCGGTATCGATCGCCGTCTTGAATACTGTACGCATGCGCCGAAATGTAATTAGGTTGTCGCTTGTGTGGTTGCGCAGTCTCATAGCGAAAATGCGTTTGTGTCACCGCTTTTCGTTGCGAGTGAATCCACCCAATGGAGTTACATATGGCTCCCATTAACTCTACCTTAAATCTTCGATATTTTATAGCATCAATGCCGTTAATGAAGAGAAGAAGACCTAGATTAGACCCGGAAAGAGGTGGATGAACAAAATATTTGGACCTAAGAAAAACGACTGACGATGTAACGACGGTGTTTGCCTGTCGAGTGATAAACACGAGGTGAGTTCTAGGAACAATATTTATCATACATCACGTGGGTTTCGTATCTACAAACTATGACGTGAGTTGGTGACGTGCTACCTCTTGACTCTCTTCTATTAACTTTTAGTGTACACCCCTTGTTTACTGCTACAACGCGAACAAAAACACTGAGTTTACTTGCCTGTCTTTGTTAGGGTTCTTTCGTACTATGGCCGACTGGTTCGACTGGTCCGACTCTAACACGTGTTACCAGGGCAACAGCAGCGGTCGACAAACGGGTCGTTCCACTTGGACAAAGTTAATAAGTTAAATAACTTGTACTCGGGACGACCTAGAAAGCTAAATATTTGTAATCGGATCAGAGCAGTCAGTCGTAGTGTGAAATAGACCTTACTCATTCAAAAATTCGAGTAAAATTAATATGGATATTTATTAAATGATATGACACTCTATTTGACTAGGAGAGGTAACAGTAAGTGTTTCCTATTATATGAATTTTATTTATTTATTTAGGCAAATGTAAACTCAAACTCGGCAGTTCCATTGAAAACAGATTGTTGACAAATGAAAAACATTTTAAACTGAGAAAATGAAGATAAAAGTAAAGCCAGAAAATGGATATTCAGAATTTACATTGAACCCAGGTAGTGTAAAGTTTGAAGTTTTAAAGAATTGCAAGAAAGAATTAAATACGGATACCAAAAAGTTTTGTAGAAGAATTAAATCTGGACCATAAATATACACAGGTGAGTAAAATGTACTTTTGTATACGACTCTTGTATTGCTTTAAAAGCATCATTTGCAAACTTTCTATGTTTACATTACCCCTTGCAAAAATTTAAAAGGATCCTTGTCTACTTAAATGCATGACTGCGAGGGAAAATGTTACAATTTTGAAGTAAGAGAAGTCAGCTGGCGGAACTCGAAAGGATCCATCATGTCTACATATAAAACCTGTCAAACAGACAATAGTGAGAAAGATGACTCCAGGATCCTTTATTATGTCATTAAATTTAGATTTATTTCATTCTTTCTTTAGAACTTACTCTTTATCATTTTCCTGAATTCACTTGTGATATGAAGTGGACGAAAATTTTCAAATTTCAGACCTGTAAATTCTGCTATAAACCTTCTATTCATCTGTCCTTTTTAAATCTGATAACAGAGTTACTTAGGTGAAAATTGTAAACTTTTCTACCAGAGGATTAACCGTAGTCACGGGATTTTTTAAATTAAACTATGATTAAAAATTGCAATGTAAACGATTTTTAAGCATGAATTACTATGAATAATTATAAATAATACAATTGAGTTGATTGCCCTATTCGGATCGAGGCAAACTTGAATTAGGGGGCCTCGTGTGAAGTGTTGACCTCACACATTTTCTGTTGTTAACTGAAGGGGAGGGGAAAAGTTCACCTTTAGTGGAAGTCCATTTATTTTATTAAATTTTATACAGTTTATGCATTATATTAGATTTATTTCAAAATTTCTTGTTTTGTTTCTACCTATTGTATTTAGTATTCGTGAAGTGATAAAGGGTTAAAGAGGGAGATTTATTGAAGCGCTGAAAAAAGTACAGAAACTTTGACGAAACCGAAAGAATGAGATAGATGAAATAAAAGTGTCTAGAAAAGTGCGCGTGCAATTTATGGACAGCTCCTAAATATTACATTTATTATTCGCCACAGCTGAACTTCTTTTAATTACAAGTAACAGAAAAATACAATTAAATAGTTAATAAAAACTAGTTGAAATGGATATTTTGTATGTTTTATATCATATGAATGGTGTGGGAGAATAGTTTACAAAAAGCCCTTTCAAAACCTTTTTATTTCCTGTAAAATATAATAATATTTACTTGCACGTACGAACGTTTTTGTATCTCTATCGAGATCTGCTTCTAATCTACAAAAAAGGAAAAAATTTAAACTTTTGGTATTTTGGATCCTTTTGAGTGAAGAAATGTGGTTGTAACAAAGAAAGAATTTAATATTTTATAAGTAGAGAGGATGAAATGATGTACTCTGAGGTTTAATAACTTATAAACTCTTATTTTTACATATTCATTTGGTATGAAAATGCTCCAGATTTGAATCAAGCAAAGGAATTTTATAATAAACCAATCAAAAGACATGCATATAAAATATTAATTCGTAAATTCCTTGAAATTAATAAACGGAATTTTATATTTTAGTTTAAATATTTTGTTTGTTTTAATTATTTTTATGTAAAATTTAAGTTTTGAGATAATGTAACATAAGTTATTAATCATTTCAGATAAATACTTATAACAATTCAAATTGAAAAAATAACACAAACTGTTCCAATTGTTGGAGTAATTCCGGTTATAACAGTGAAATAGGTTAGAGACTTTATGCTTTTAACATTTTATATATATGTTTCTAGCAATTAAAAGAATAGTGAAAACATAAATATAGATAAATTTATATTTATATAAATTTTAAGATTATATTTCATAAACTTGTCAAATATTTTATATATGGTGTACATGAAATTAAATAAATATTATCAATATTTGTACTTCATAGAGTTAAGACAAACAGTTTAATTTATCAGCATCCTAGAACAGAACAAGTTCCAATTTAGTGGTTTTAGAAAATGAAATGTGATAGAATTCAATTTGTTTTTAATTTATATTATTTATTTATTTATTTAATAGTACAAGGGGAACCGTGTTGGTATGGGCATATTACAAGAAAACAAGAAAACATTACAATCATTAGTATCAATTCCAGTACAAAGTACATTAATATTAACAGTACATCATGTAACAATTAGCCTGTTAAAAGAAAAAAGGAATAATAAAAAGTTTATATCAATAACAAACAAAATCAACAATAATAATGACTTATATCCACGAAACAAATAAAAAAATGCACACAAAATGACAGCAAATAGTTGATGCACACAAAGAAATACTATAAAATAATATAGAGGAAAATATATGAAATTATTAATTATAATATGCCCAGAAACGCCGACATAAATGCTGCCAACTGTCTAGGACTAAATCATCCACTAATATGGTATATTCACACTGTTTGATGGTGAAATTTCTGAAAAGTAGTATCTTAGTCTAAACAAATCATGCTGCTTTAACCATTTATCTGAGTAATAAAACTATAAACACAATGATATTTATTATAATCTTATAACAGTTGCTTATATGATTGAACCGAAAAATAATCTTCACCAAAACACTTTTGTCTGACTGACTGCACAGCCTTACATTTAATTTCTCAATGAAAAGCACCAAATTAACATGAGTGTCACAGAATTCACAATAATCCATACAAGGAGCCATCATTTTTCTAAATACATTACATTGCACATATAACACTGCCAGTATAATGCAAAATGGTCTTTCTGTATTCAAATAGGTCACCAACCCCCATTCATTAAAAGCATCCAAATACCACTTATTATAATTGTAGTTAGCAGCTCTATCTTTAAAATCATTTATATAATTATTTGCCAGTCTGATTAAAATATCAGAGACATCAGTTTCGTTTAACATCATAGGATCATTTCGATAGCTGAAATTTTGCAACAAGGACACAATTCGATCTCTTCACGCTACTCTGTGAGAAATTAATAATACCGTATTCACTCGGGTATAAAAAGATCTCGTGTTTAGGACGATATGTGACTTTAGAGGTCAAAATAAAGAAAATTAGATTTATTAACACAATTCTAATTTTATTTCGTTTAATCACATATTATCAAATGCACATATTAAAGCGAACAATTATGTTTGACTTAATACGTGATGAATGGAAAACAAAATTGAAACATTATAGTGCACTCTACCAGAAAAAGTTTATTTTTAGTGATTCAGAATGTGCTAATTTTATTAAAAATAACAATTTAACTAATATAAAATAACTACATTTATAATCATTACTAAGTGTCCTGTATTTCTCTAATGTTTTTATAAAGAAGGAGAAACTATTTTCTGAGAACAAATGAGATGCAATGTGGTTTTTAATTGATGGATGTAGGACTAAACCAATAAACAAAGGGGTGTGTGTGTTAATTTGTTTACAGTAGGTGTCAACTTACGATAAATAGATTGTAGACCTATAATGACAGCACGAAGAATACACAGTTTACAGAAATTGTTGTGAAAACGCAAAGAATCCTTCATTCGCGCAAATAGTACGACCTAGTTATTTGAAGCAGTGAGAAATGAATAAAAACCTTGTCTTATATGCGAGTAAATACAATAATTTAGCAGACTGTAAGTTTACTAACCGACTGTTTGCAAAACCATCTTAAATTATTTTTTATTATATTAAAATAAACGAAATTGGAAATAGTCCTACCATCCCACTATGTCTCCATTAAGAAAATTATATCAAAAGTACACAAAAAATTCCAAAAAGAATTAGGTTTATTTACAACCCCTTCACAATTTTACGAAAGTACCGATGTACCTCCTCCCAGTCAAGTTAAAATTTGTTTTTCTATCATCTTAGAAACTATATTATATTTATAAATTTTGTTATCAACTTTTACCACATTTCTATTATTTAAATAAGCAATTGAAGCTTCCATCCTCTTTTTTCTTTAGCAAAGTTATTAATTGTTTTCCTTATACAGTAATACCTTGACTTACGCTACCCGGAGTTACACGATTTTCAAATCTCGTCGATCCATCTTTTGTTTGAGCGCCATGCAACTCTTGATTATTCACTCTCCCCACACTATTGTTCAGCTTACATGTTCAGATGTGTCACGCGGAATCGACGCATAGCTACAATTTATTTTTGTTATTTATTTCTGTGTTTGTTATTTCTACAGAGAGTTGAGAGACACTACTATATCATCCAAATGAAGTAGAACTGATTCTTCTGCATCAAACAAGAAAACAAAAACTTTATCTTTGGAATGTAAAGTTAACATTATTAAAGACTTCGGTACAGAAATGAAAATTTGTGAATTGGCAAAGAAGTTTTATCTACTGGAATCGACGGTCGGAACAATTATGAAAGGTAAAGAAAAAATTTTCGATGCTGTGAAAAATGCTCAATCTTTAAATTCAAGCATCATTTTTAAATATCACGGTATTATTGCTGAGATGGAAACAATATTATCGAAGATTTTATTAAACATTTTTTTCTAAATTTGTTTTTTTTAGTCTCCGGCCCCAATTGAAAATAATTTATATGTATTTATATGCAAAGTTATACCCCGACTTATGCAGTTATCGCTCGGTCCCACCTATCGCGTAAGTTTGGGGTATTACTGAATCTCTAGTTAAAGGAGGAAGGTCATCAATTATAAATATCCCAGTGGCGTAGGGAGGAGGCTGCAAGGGGGTGTATTATGCATCGGGGGACCAAATGGTCTCCAAGACAAACTGTGTTTCTGGAGGGAGGAGAGGGGCGCCAATAAAGTGTTGTTCACCTGGCGCCAGTTATGTTTGCTACGTCACTGAAATATCCTAGTACACTTGAATTTAGATTCCGCTCTTCTAATTTTACATTTGTCACCATAGTCCAAAAAACTACAATAAATCAACCTAGATCTATCATTCTATTGTTGACCCGATCTATATCACCATTCCAAATTAACATGATCAACACTTAACTTATTAAGAAAGAACTCCAACACTACATCTTCAGCCAGCAAGTAATCATTTTCCGATTCAGGCAATCTAGAAACTATTAAATTATTGCGCCTTAATAAACACTCAAAACTGCTCCTGACTTAATGTCAACGTGGCCAATTTGTTCTCTAGGTCTATTCCATCAGCCGATAAAACCTTGCCCGTGTCGTATGTAAATTTTTTCTCGAAATCCTCAAGTCTAGTTTATAAATTAACAATAGCTATGTCTAAATTTTCTACTCAGGTGTAAATTCTGTCAATTTTAGCAATCATTCCTTCCAATTTAGTATTCTGTTTTAAATTTAGTCTAACTAATAACGATATCCCATCCTTAATATCAAGATTTTTCCGAAGTAACTCCAAAATCCTCGTCTCTTCCAATGGGTCAGGATGGAAAATCTTGATCTGCTATTCAACTGACTTAGTGATGAATAGGTCTTCCTTTTAGACATGACGATTAATACCAATAATCTTACCTGACAAAAATTAAATTATTAATTATAATATGCCCAAAAGTGCCGACTATAAACGCTGCCCAATTTGTTTTTAATTTAAAATTTAGTTTATTTTTTAATCTAGTGACAAAAGAGGATGATGATCTTTTCTATCTTCTTACTTTTTGACTTTTAATTTCCAATACATTATATGTAAATTATTGCTGCCCAATTTCAAAATTTATAGTTGATGAAGCTCTCATATATAATGGAAATTAGTTGCAAATTTATCAATTTTGAAAAATTTATTTTTAAAATTTAAAAATTTTATACGTTTTTGTTTTTATATAGGGTAAACTAGATTTAGATGGTAAATAAAAGTTCTGGAAGTGTGAGTGCAAAAATAAATTATATTTTAAAAAAAGCTTACTAAACTAATGTATCCTTAGTATACGAAATGAAAGAATAGACTTTTCCAAAAGACAGATTCAATCAAACAAAATACAGTAAAACCTGCGCAAACTGGAATAGTGCGGTACTAGATTTTTTTTTCACGTTTGGCAAGTTTTTCTAAACACAAAAAATGGCTGCATTCCGAAGACTTTTTCCCGTTCAGGCAGATTTTTGTTTTAAACAGGCTTTTCTGTATATCTAGACCTGGCACTAAATTCATACGTTAATGACACGTGTTCACAATCTGACCCTGATTTATCATAATGAAAAAAGTGATAGCATATCGTGTGAGAAAATTAATTTATCATTTAATCTTAAAAATAAATCTGAAAATAATATGAAAAATAAAATTCATGTGCTTATATGTAACTTTTCCATACAGTAATTATAATGTGATATTGAAATTGAGAGTGACTGAAGTGACGCCGTGCCAAGTAAAAATAACATTTAATGACTATACAAGAATCACAGTTATCGATTTTCTGCGGTCAGTTTCTTTTTCTACCAAGCACCTATATTAAGTCTGAAGTAAGAATTGAATTAAAAATCCTTAAACAATCACTCAAATTACATAATTTAGCTGAACTATTAATCTGGATAACTCTACTGAAAAAAAATGCTTTTATTAAAACTGATAATCTCAATGTGGAATTTATTATTTCCATTACAATTAAATATAACAACCAGATAATTATATTGCAAAACTACTTGTATTACATCCTTTCTAAACCACCATTTCTCAAACTTAGCAAGTTTACCTCCATTACGGAAGACAACAATTTTAGATTTTATAAGATTCAAACTCATATTATTTTCTAATAAATATTTATTCAAAATATTAATAAATCCTTGTAAACCTCTAACTGAGTTGACTATCAAAGCTATATCATCTGCATATGCCAATATTTGTACACTAGTGCCATTCACATCGATACTTTCATAATCAGAATTATTTAAATCATTTAAATATAAACTAAACAAAACAGGATTCAAAACACAACTCTGTCTAACACCTGTAGCAGTAAAAAAAGACCTAGAACAAAGACGGCCCCATTTAATTCTGACATTAGACTCTCTATATAATTCTGTAAGCAGAGAAACAAATTTAAAGCTAATACCATATTTTAAGAGTTTTTTCCACATTAAGTTTCTATCTTCGGTATCAAAAGCTGAAGACAAATCATCAAAGAACGCATTTACTTTATGCCTTTTTCTCATTAGCGTCTTAGTAATAAGAGTATGCAAAATAAAAACATTATCTATCATAGAATATTTTTCTGGAATATCAGTCTGATTCTCAAATAAAATATCATTTAAATTTAACCAAGATACCACCTATGATACAATATACTACAAAAAATCTTTGAAACACAACTGAACATTGAAATTCCTCTATAATTACTGGGAATCGATTTAGAGCCATTTTTATATACTGGACATAAAATAGTGCTTCCCCAGTCCCTTGGCACTACCCCAGATCTCAAAATTCTATCAAAATTTTTAAGCAATATCAGGAAAACGGAATCCATCCTCCAAAATTCTGAAGGGATACCATCAACCCCAGGCGCAGAGCCAACTTTAACTTTACTTAAAACTTAGCTCAACTCAAATTCAGAAATGTCTACATACAGAATTTCATCAGACCAGGTTAAACACTCATTCAAAACTGACAAATCTAGAATATAAGTAAGTAGAAAACCATATAAAGAATAAAAATGTGTAAACCACTCTTCCAAAGAAATATTCACTTTGCTAGTGTTATTTCAAATTTTACACAAATTCCAAACCATTTATTATTTTTACGGAAAATACCGGAATACTGAACCATGTACAAAAACTTTTTGTTTTTCTTGGCTAAGCAAATTTTCTTGACCAAACCACGAAATAAAACAAATATTTTACGATGCAATTCCAATTCACTTTTCTTTTAAGTGGATTGGAATTGCCAAGCTTTATTTCTGTTTCTGATCATTGAATGACAATCTAAATCAAACCAATTAATAATATTGAAATAATCCTTTGGTTTAAAATTCATATTATAGCAATTAGCTATCTCAACAATTCACTTACTAACGTGATAAAGAAACAGAAGCACTTTTCAACAAGTGTCTCTCAAAATCAGATACAAATCTGTTCATTATCTCGCAATTTCGAAACATTCTTTCATAAAAACATCCCTTATTGTTCAGCTGAGGTTGTAATGGATTATCCAAACATAATATTAAAGGAAAATGGTTCGATAAACAACAATCACCAACAAAAAAAGATTTAACACAACCCCAAACACAAGGAGTTATTAAGCCAAAATCAATAACCGAAAATCCCAAACTAGAGACAAATGAATATTCGCCAGCTTCATCACCTGACATTCTACCATTTAATATTTTTAAATTTTTATTTACATAGCATTGAAGCATCTTTCAACCTCTGCTATTCAAGATAGCATCGTTAGATATCCTTCTTATTTTAGCAGGATCAATACCAAAATCATCACCAATGTATTCTGGGATAACATTACCTTCACCCACCCGAGCATTAAAATCATCAAGAATAATTAAATTAGAATCTTCGTTAAAGTGAAAATTAATTAAAATCTCAAGAATTTCCTGCCAAAGATGCTCATGCATATAAACAAAACATATCGCGTAATATAATATCAATGAGAACCGAAAAATCGTCTCTATAAATAACTTTAAAACAGAAACTTATTCTTATAAATAACAACCAACCAACCTTATATCTACCTCTATTATAATCTCTCAAAGCATCACCAATAATACCATTATAATGAGAAAGAACCTCCAAATTACTTATATTACTATTAGAAGAATACCAAGTTTCAGATAAGAAAATTACATCAAATTGCGATATATAATTCCAAAACAAATTCGGCTTATTTTTAATACCAGTGCAATTCCAAGCCACGAATGGTAATAGACTGGACCAGTGATTGCTATGTAGAAACAATAATTTTACCAGAATCCTCATCAAATCCATATTTTACTTCATAAAATTGCAGTTTAACAATAATAATTGAATAGTTTGTGGGTTTTAGTACAACTTACTCATATTCTATATACAGTAAACCTGTTTTTATGCGGTCCCTATTGACCGCATAAAAAAAGTCTCACATAGAAAATAACTCAAAACCGTACGAAATAACCAGGAATTGCTTTTTTTAAACGAAATCATGACGAGGCTTGGCAGCTATTTGGAATCTCGCCAAACCTTTTGGAATCTGATTTAGAAAATACGTAAATAATACAGTACATTTACCTTCAATTTACGCTTTGAAATGAACCTTATCTTAATGGTCCAGGAATGTGGAAGCACTTTGAAGGTTTCATTAACGTAATTAAAACAGACGTAGAATTTATTGACAACAGATGTCAGCACTTGACTGCATCGTCTCGTCTATCGTCTGTTTTACATATTTTTGTCCAGGTGGTGTTTTGTTGACTTAAAAAATAAATTCTTTCATTTTTCGCATATTCGTGAAATAATATTGCTATAATAAGTCAACGTGAGACATGACAAAACGTATGAGACTAGTCGCCGACTATACCGCACAAAAAAGACCGCATAAAAACAGGTTTGACTGTATATAATCGAGACGAGTTGATGATAATAATAATAATCAGCGCAGGGCTCAAACGGTTAGGAGTTGAAAGATGAAATTTGGTACATAGTTAGGGTATGTCACGAGAACGCACACTAAGAAGGGATTTTTCGAAATTCCTCCCTACGGGGGGAGATACAGTATTAAGGCTTAACACTTCCATCAACAATAAAGTTGACAATAACGTAATTATCTTAATTTTCGCTAAAACTGTTAGGAGTTGAAAGTTGAAATTTGGTACACAGTTAGGGTACCAAATTTAAGTACCAAAGTGTTAAATAACAATGGAAGTGTTAAGTAACAATGGAGAACCAAAGAAAGCGACGTGCAAGATTTACGGGCGCTGGAAAAAAGAAAAAAGAAAATATTAAAAAGTAATATTATAGAACAATTCGATTTTCAAGTTTAAACAGATTAGTTCGGTTTTTCTCGACCGTAGGGCTTACAATACCGAACTAAAATCTGAATACCGGCATTTGATATTTGAAATTTGAAATATCGGGATACCGGTATTAAAACCGGTATTATTAATAAAAAATTTACTAGTTATATTTTTACGTACCTCAGTTGTTATATTGACTTGTTAACAAATAATATATAAAATCCAATAAATATTGTTCTGAAATGAGTAAATATTATTTATTTTATTACATAGAGAGTAGGAGCAGATAGATACAAAAAAACGTGCAAGTAAAAAAAAAGTACATATTAAATTCTATGTTACATTTTACATATAATAGGCTCGTATGGCATTATATAATTAAAGAAGCAAAAAATATAATTAAATTGAAAGTATTTATGAAATAATATTAATAACTTGCGTTTTGTTTATTAAAGTATGCTCTTAAAAAACATAAACAATCAATCGTTTCATCATCAAGCGAGGACCGAATTTTCGTACAAATATAACCAGCCGCCGAAAAAGCTCTTTCTGATTCTACACTTGTCAGCACTATTGTCATTAAGAAATCATACACATTTTGTAAATACGTTCCTTTTGTTCCTGTTTTTTCAAAAAAAGTAATTTCATCTTTTATTTTTTGTTCCAGACCTGGAATTTTTTTAAACGCAGGCACGGGTGAAGTATTTAGTGTTTCGTCTATTGCTGC
Source organism: Centruroides vittatus (assembly GCF_030686945.1). Classification (NCBI taxonomy): domain Eukaryota; kingdom Metazoa; phylum Arthropoda; class Arachnida; order Scorpiones; family Buthidae; genus Centruroides; species Centruroides vittatus. The sequence continues at coordinate 195,978 of NW_027122481.1, read as the reverse complement.
CTGTAGTTTTTTCTTTAATGCGTTTACGTTTACCTTGTCAGATTCTAATACTGTTTCATTACTAATTTGGGAAGATATTGGAAGGGATGTTTCTTGCACAACTTCCATATCTTCTGTATCTTCTAGATTTTCATGTGTGAGCCGTTTAGTTAAGCTTACAATTTTTTTAATGATTGTAAATTTGGATATGCGTTTAAATACTTCTCCAACATCTTGTGAGCCCTTTTTCAGATACTGAAGTATTTGTGATAATTCAGTTCGTCGCAGTAAAATTCGAGATTTTAATGCTTCCAATAATTCTAATGCAATTGCAGATTTTTGCTGGAAAAGAGTATCTAACATAAATGTTAAAGAAGCGTCAGCCGTCAAAATATTTGCATCTTTTCGGCATAATGCATCTACTGTTAATTTTACAGGAGTAAGAGCAGCAATAATTGAAGATAATAAATTAAATTCTTCGTCAGAAAAATGAATATCGGAACTAATGTCAATAAGCGCTTTTTGAATACAAAATTTAATTTCTTCAAATTTTTCTAACGTAAATAACATACTGTTCCATCTTGTTTGACAATCTAATTTTAGCGCTGTTTCTTTACCTAATTGTTCTCTCACGTACTTTTGTAAATATTTATCATTTTTAGAAGGTGAATTTTTAAATGTTTTCACTACTTTCCGAATTTTTGAAACTAGAGATGATATACCAGTATGTCTAATATTTATATTACTTGTAGTAATACTAGCATCTAACTCTATAATAATTCCATAACCATCTTCTTCGTCGATATCGTCGTCATTGTTATCATCGTCATCGTCAACATCATTAACATCGTCATCATTATAATTTTGCTCCACAACATCAATATCCACACTCGGGTTCAAAGTTGACTTATACAAAACATCAGTAATTGCTAAATTTATGCAATGTGCCATACATTGTTGATGTTCAGCCTCTATAATTTTTCTTAATTTTACCATAACCGACGCACCGTCAGTAGTTACTCCAACTATATCTTTAGATATATCTAAATTAAAATCTTTCAATTTTTCTTCTACAAGGGATAAGCATTTTTCTGCTGGAACGGATCCGTAAGCGCGCACTAATCCGATATTCCACATTGTTCCTCCAACAGAATGTACATTAATGTTTATGTAGCGCCGATTACGAATAGATGTCCATTCGTCAAATGTGATACTGAAACGTTTACCTTCAGATTTCAGTCTAGAAATTTCATGCACTGTAGACTGTTTAATAATTTTACTATATTCAAGTACCATATTTCTAATAGTGACTGCAGATTTTGGTATGTCTTTGAATCCTCTTGCCTTTAAGCCTTCTCTTATGTCATACGATTTTATAAAAAATATTAAAAGACAAACCATCGCGAGCTGTCATTCGGGCAAGCACTTCTGAAAGTTTTTCGTTTTTATTATTTTTAAAATACTTTGTTATTAACAATTTAGGCTGTTTAGAAACACTAGATTCGACATTTCTTTTTAAGATTTAGTCCATGTATCGTTTTTAAGTGAGTATGAAGGCCACTTGTGGATCCTCCTGTACACTTTATTTCTTTCGCGCACTTTTTACATTTAGCAACCTGTCCGTTTTTTTCAATCAAAAAATGATTCCAAACTGAAGTTTCGTCCTGTCCTTTTCGGTGCTCCGTAAATGTATTCATCTTTCAGGGGGTATAGCAGTTTATGCCTATTAATTTTAATATTTGTAAATTAATTACACTCTAACTTACATTAATACAAATATAAACTTACCGTATCATATAATTCATATGGATTAATCAGTATTTAAATACCGTTATATAATTTTCAATTATTAGAAATAAAACCAGAAAACAAGTGCACATAATCCACACACCACAAGACACAACGGAATGAAAAATAAAATTGAAAATATAATTTTTACTTGTAAACACTACAGCTGATTTGCAAAATTAAACAATCTAATCTAAACTATTTAATAATTTTTGTGTTACACACTTTATGTATTTGTATAAACGAGACCTATTCATTGGGTAGTAGACGTAAATCATAAACAATCGCTTTATATTGCCGACACCGCCGCTTCTCGATGTTGCCATACTCGGCTCGGTATGTGTAATAAATGTGCCTGATATAGATTTTAATACAATGAAATTGTTTGTATATCTTAAAAAAAATTTCTTGTAATTAATTAATATTATTTTAAATTAGATTTATATTGTGCATAAATTCAATTTTTATCAACTAATGTAATACCAAAATACCGGTATTTTTACATAAATACCGGTTTTTAATAACAGAGAAAAATCGTCCGGGATTCCGAATACCGGAATCCCGGAATCCCGGTATTGTGACGGTCGAGTCGACCGTTCTTTAGAAATACAGTTTAACCCGATTATAACGTCATCGGATGTAACGACAACCCTAATATAACGTTAAATTTTTATCGGTCCTACGATTTTACTATACTAGATAATGTTAAAAAACCCACTTGTAACGACATAAAATCCTGTTTTAACGTCATATTTGAAGCACTCTCAAATTTACAAAATTAGATTACAGATTTTATTTAAAAAAAAAAAATACTGTGTGTTCAGTCCTAGGGTCAGAGTTCACATTCCTAGAACGACTGTGGGTGGTGCTCTCTCCACCTGACTTCGGTGGGGTGAAATTCGCCACTTTAAACGACGTGACGATCGGTTATTACGTACTCATTTTTAAATTACTTTATGCTAAATTGTTAAATATTCTATTATTTTTAATATAACATATTATATCATCAAATAGTTTATAAAGAAATGATTGAATTATTTTTAACAAGTTAAAACACTACATAAGAATGTGGTTGTAGCGTTGGTGAATCACTATTTATTCCTCGCATTCCTTTAATTCCAACTGATTATCCATTCCAATTCGAGAGGCTTCAATTTCCCGTAAAATTATGTTTTTCTATGACGATTAATAAAGCACAAGGGCGAACTTTGAAAAAAGCTGGAGTAGATCCGAGAGAGAATTGTTTCTCGCATGATCAGTTTCATATTTTTTCATATGAATAAATTCAATTTTTGTTATTTATTTTTAAATACAAATGTGCAATTACACATTACGGAAAACAATAATTATCTTCATATTTAATAAACAATATTTGTTAGTTAAAGTTCTGGAAGTGTTATATTATCACATTTACCAATTGCACTTTCCCTGAATGAACGTGTAAAAATAAAATCTTATTAACCATTTATCTACATCCAGTTGCGTGTTATGGTACGGGCAATTACCCGAGACCTCTATCAACACGGGGCTGCAAATTAGTCTTTTATAAGAAAACATTTCTTTCAAAAAATTCCTTGGAAGAAAAATGGCTGGAGTCGACCCTGTTTATGAGACTTTCTAATTGAAACTTTCCTGGAACCCTGAAGCTAGCTATAACGCGCCATGGTTCAGATCTAAATTGTATAAATTGGTTAAGAATCAAAATATACTCATCATGATTGGAAAAATGAAAATATGGATAAGAAATAATAATATAAAACATATTAAAGCATAAATATATTTATGCAAAATTAATTATGCCTTTTTATGCGTTATTTACCGATATATAATACACCATAAATTAGTTTCCATTATAAAATATTTACTGTACTTCATTTGAAGAGCGTATGAGGATATACGGCGAAAATTGTGACTGAAAAAGCTATAATAGGAAACTGGGTTAACTTGACCACCTCTATGACTGCAGGTCAAATACGTTAATTAAATACTAATTAATTAAACAAATTCGCAATTTAGAAATTACTTAAAACGTCATATAATTTCAGGGTGTTTCGTGTTAGTTTATTGACTTTTTAAACATTTGTCTAGAATTTTTTTAGTACAATTCAATGCAAGCTACTGTCAAGAGACTAGCGATGTCAAAAGCGTTTACGCTAGGATTTCTCATTTCCCGATCTTTTGCTTGTTTTGGGATTCCGGGATAAAAGTAAACTGTTTTCCGGGACAAAATTAATTATTTTTAAGATATACAAAATATCACGAAATCAAATTATGTAATTATTTTTAGTTTTTTAAAGTAATTTAGTACGTTCTGTAATTTCCAAAATCATATTATTAATGCTGTGTAAGATATGTATTAAAAATTACCTTTGAATTATGTAGAAATTTTCACAAATAAAAAAAATTTATTAAAGTTACTGGAAACTGCATATAACAACAAAAATGCTTTTGAATTGAGTTAAAAATTTTAAAAAAATGGTCAACTTAGATCAAACTTCTAACTTAGAAGAAGGTAATTTTCGTTTTCTAAATAAAATATAATATAAAATATTGTAAATTTTTATAAGATTTTAAAAAGCAAAGATGGTCAATACTCCGATCATTGCTACCGAGAATGCCCTTTCCGATTCAATTGATGTGATTGGAATCATGCTTAATGCGTTTAAGAGAAGACAAATATGTGTTTTTCACCTGTAACTTGAAAGATTTCTAGTTCGTTTCCGAGATTATAGTATCACTTTTGCTCTCTAGTATTCTTGATTTGTATACCTCAATTGCTTGAATAAAAACATCATAGCCCAATAATTCGGCAGTTCGTTTGTCTTTAATAATCGGGTGTATGAAGAAAAACTTCATACTTGCATACTTCGTACTCGTTTGTATCCTTGCTCAATTTGCACAACCTGGCGTTACGCAGTTACTGAAGCTACTGGGCATGGTTAAAAATTAAGACAGCATGAGCACAATTATTCCAGATATTACAGGTGAATAATTTTGTGAGAGTCCTTCCACAAATAATCTACATATTATTGACCATTTGTGATATGCTATAACGAGCAAAAATAAAAATAAAAAATAAACCAATAAGTTGGTTTAAAATTAATAAATACAAATGTATTCTGACAGTTTATGTGTTAATTATACTTTCTATTTGCAAAATTTCCTCAACATTAACACAAAAATAAAAAAAAAGGTGAATTTTTAAGAAATTTGCTGGGATTTCCCGGGATAAGAAAAATTTTCCGAGATATTTCCCGGGTTAAAAAAACCACCGGGATCCCGTTTGAAAAATCCTAGTACGAAGTATGCCAGTATTAAGTTTTCGTCATAATACCGATTATTAAAGCCAAACATAAAAAATATTACAAGTATTATTTATATATTCATACAAAACAATATAGTATAATCAGTGGCGTAGCGTAGTGGGGGCGGCAGGAGCGGCATTTTTTCACAATAAATAATAATATCTTTTAAAAATACCTAAATCAGGGGGCGGTGAAATTTTCCTACGCCCCGGGCGGCCGACACCCACGCTACGCCACTGAGTATAATATTAAAAAAATTTTTTAACTTTATTTGATATTTTGAAAACTAATTCAAAAAATACATTTTATTATTGTTTTCATTGTATTGATTAAGAATTATTGGGCTACAATTTAAAAAAATTTGTAGACATAAAAATTCCCACTGTTGTCTGTCCGTCCTCGTGTCTTTCCTAATCTCGAGAACGGAGTTAGATGAAGGACCGAACCAAATATGGAAACCGTAGGGAACAACATGCTCCAACTAACTAAATAAGAACTTTCGATGAAAACTGGAAATCACATTTCTTTAATTCAAAACTTTCCCCTGAAAGCAGTTAATTGGTGAACGGCAAGACTCTATTGTTAAAGAAAAAGTATGATGTACAGGATTAAGCCACTACTAATTAGAGGCAGAGAGCATATACTGTATTTTAAATTAAATATGATAAAAAAACTGCGTCCCGGCATTGTCATGATGTCACAACTATGAAGATTCGAACCCGCCGGAACAAAAATCTTGCAATAAAAATGTTTTATTGTATGTTTCCCACGGAGTCAAAAATGAATCACAAGGAACTAAATCCAAAATGTGGTGGTTGGTAAAGAGGAGTAACGTGACCAAGAAGATAAAAGGGGGAACAGAGAGAGGGAAAGGGACAGGCCGGTTACGCAGTGCCCATCCGTTCCTATCAAGTCCCGTTACGCAGTGTCCATCCCGAAGGAAGCCGACGCCGGAGACGAAGACCGAGCCGAGAATATTCTTCCGAATTTCGTACGAGGACCCATCCACTCAAAAGACGAGGTATGATCCCCAATCCTTGTGAACTCTCTCTTCGGGTACCTAGAAATAGGCGAAGTGATGTATGTCCCTCATAATTGTAGATGTAAATTTTAGCCTGTTAATAAATTGTTTTGTCGATTAAATTCGATGTCAATTATTCGAATATCGCCGTCGCTCTATCGTCGGACCCATCCTCTTCCTCCACTCGCGTAACGCGTAACGCGTAAAAACCCAAACCGCCATCTTGACCGTGGGCAGGTCTCACCGACCTGTTAGCCGAAATAAGGAGGAACCCACACAACAAATAATCGCTCGTAATTAATTTAACATTTTCAAATAAAATTCTTTTATAAAATTATACATTTATTAAATTTTTCTGTTCAAAACAGTCATAATTATTGTTTGTTTTTCATAATTATAATAACTATTTAATGACTAAAAATATATAAATCATTTATTTTGATCAAAAATACGTTTTTCTATGAAAATTCGAGAAATAAAATAAAAATTGGGATATTTCTTTTCATATTATATTGAAGTAATATTTCAGATTTCAATATTAATTCTGATAAAAAAATCTAAAATGACATTTTTTTTATTATAAAAATTTTGAAATATATTACTTTTGTTGTCAAGAATTAACATTGCATGGCATAGGATCATTTATACATTTGAGATTTAATTCGAGTCTTGCATGTTTATATTTGCAATTATATTAAATATTACATTTATATTATATATTATACAGGTATATCGTTTTTAATGTTTTTGTCTTGCACTTTTCATTTCTTTAGATATTTCTATGATCACTTTTAACTTCATTTTTATATTTCACTATAATTTTCAAATATACATCTGATTGATTTTATTCAAGAATAAATTATTGATCAAAGTAATTATATGCTAGGATTGGCAGAGATTGTTTTGGTGGCAAAACCTCAAGGTACTCTTTATCTTTCATCTCGTCGTCGGAATCAGCAGCACTTTGAGAAACCCGATGAGAACTTGTTCCGTGGCTTTTTTCGGTGCTTGTTTCGTCACTTGTATTGTCTTCGTTAGTTTCCTGTTCAGAATCTGATCACATGTCCGCAATATAGTTTTGATCAGAGTCACTAACGAAATCTGACAACTGATCTAAGTAGTCGGATTTTTCTAGTTTAAACGATTTGCAATTAGTGGCTATTGGTGGAAAAATTTAAAGACAATGGAAAATCCTAATCTATATATATAAAAACGAATGTATGTATGCCTGCCTGTTTGTCCTTCATGCATTACTACACCATTTATCCGATTGCCATGAAACTTTGGGAAGTTGTTTAATACACACCCGTGAAGGTTTGTGGCATATGTGAAGACCACCATTTCCCCCCTTCCAAAAATATCTTTATATATGGATTAAGGCTTTTATGTCCAACAGATGGCGCTAACTCCGACGACCTAAGTTTGCTTTTCTGTGAGGCATTATGGTTTTCTGTGAGAATGGACTAAAGCAGATCATTTCTATCTATCTATATAAATAAAATATAACATTCGTTTGTTCCTACCGATTCCTTTGAAATTTTGACACAACGTTGCATTCGAATACGCACGTGTTTTTATATAATATACATGTCGAAATTCCCTCCACTGGGGGGAGATGGACGGGATTAAGGCTTACCGTGAAGAACTTGGCTGCTATTATACTATTTTACATGCGGTTTTTTTGCGTTTTAATAGAGGTACGTCAACAGAATATACACTAAAAAGGGATTTTTCGATATTCCCCGCGGGGAGGGGGACAGGATTAAGGCTTACTGTGAAGAACTCGACTTCTATTTATACTATTTTTGTCGTGGATGGAATCGCCCAGACGCGTGATTCCCGCTTTTTTTCTGTCATAACGGAAATTTTGTAATTCAAATCTATAGCCGTTACAAAGTCCGTTGGAAAGCGGCCGTTGGAGAAGATCCGTTAAGAAACCGCCATTTGTTTGAAATCTACGATCGGCGATTGGCTGACAGAAACTGGACGTTGGTCGGACGATTTGGAGACGTCAGACGCGGATTGGTGGAGAATTTGAACATCGCCAAGTACAGTCGACTCCGCATAAGTCGACACCCCAAGGGGAAGTGGAAATGTGTCGACTAAAGCGAAGTTGGAAAAATACCACAAAACTACAATTAGGAAAATACAGTAGTGCGTTATACAGTAGCATAGACTTACAAAACATTGTGTTCTCCATTTAGAATTATTCTGTAGATGATAAACTGAAAAATTCGTTTAGTGTTGTCTGTTTTGAGCACTTAACTGTCTCGACTTTCTTTTCAACGATCACGAACGCCTTGAAAACATCATCTTCGCAATCATCAATTGTTGGCAAGTAACGTCTAAGGATTCTTAATGCCTCTAGCGTGAGAAAATAAAAAACTTGGATTCTGGTGTGACGTTGATGTAGATTGTATATTTTCTTTTTGTTTATCTGTTATTATTTTATACATAAAAATTCATAAAATGTTAAGGCATTTTTAATATGTATATATCGATCCAAGAAGACACAGTCTGTTCAAAAATGTTTTTTGAACGTACTGTGTCTTCTTGGATCGATTAAGAAAATTGCCTAAGGATGAAATTCAACAATCAGTATGTATATATGTTACAGTAAAAACCCGTTTTAACTAGTTGAAACCAGTTTTTACTGGATGTCATTGTTAAAACCCGTTTTGTCTACTTAAAATTAGAATTTACTGCTGTACATGTTTTGATTTTAGATAAAACTAGTTTTAACTTTTAACATATATTTATTATGCAAATTCACATAAAAATAAATTAAAGTAAAATTTGTTTATTTTTGGTTGCGTGTTCCCCTTTCCCGATTTACTCTGTGTTAAAATGATGTTTAACGGTGTTTCGTTTAGCGCTTTGTCGTCTAGGAACGTATCTCCAGCATTAGGCGGGGTCTAACTGTACTTGGATGTTTAAAATACATATCGTCGATTAATCTTATCAACTTTAGCAAATTTCAAAAATATTTTTCGATTTTTTATTGAAACTGCCTTCTTTAAGTTTCACCCACAAGGAAACAAGCTGTGGCTGTTAGAATTATGCAGTTGCCAATGTTGGACCCCCTCCAAGTCCCTTTTGCGGCTGGGAATCTCTCCGGATGTGCCCCGTTATTGAGTCGTCTTCCGGGACCCTTGAAGATTTTCACCTCCGCGAGAGATCCTGGTGCCATGTCCCGTTGGAAAAACCTTCCTTACTGAAGATTTATCACTTAAACCGTAATTCGTGGACTATATTGAATTCGGTCACGTGGTCTGTATTTAGTTTCTTCCTGCAACCACTCTTTTTCCTTCGAAACCAATTTTTTTCGATTCTAAGATCGTCTTCTCCACGATACACGTAATGAGATAAGTATAATAAACAACTTCTTTATTAACTGTAAATATTATTTTATTGGTTCCAATTAAAAACGAATAAATGTGGATTAAAAGTTGCGAGATCTGAGTACAGTCCAATGTATTTGTAGTGATCATGTATTAAAAATTGATTTATTCACAATTTATTTCACTTCGTCAATACATTGGTGCATCGATGAGCATTGTGAATGTACATTGAAAAATATACAATGCTAATACAAAAGATTTTTTTACTATCAATGGAGTGAAAATATTTCCTTACAGTTGAACAAATATTTTCTTCTTTTCAATTCTATTTTCAAATTGCAATCTTTGTGTAGTGATTAATTTTTATGTTTCGTGGCTTCTTTCATATTTTCTAATCCAGAAAATATGGAATTCAGTGCACTTCTCATCTGAAATGTTACAAACAAAAGACGTAAATACGTGTGTAATCTGTGCATGTTAAACAGAGTGATTGTTTACCAAATCTCTTCATAAAATTCAGAATCTACAACGGTATTCACCTTTATTATTATATTATATAATTCATATCAAATATAATAAAATTTTTAGCGGTAAAGTAACATGTTTAATACAAGATACCTTCAATTTTTCTTCTAATTTTAAGTCAGGGTCAGCAAATCTTCTTATATCTTGAAAAGATGTTTGCATCTAAAATAAGAAAAATTACAAATTAATGCAAATTTGTAAATATTGCAAATGCTTGTACTTATGGAAAAATACATTACAGCAGATGTGAAAGCAAAAAAGAAAAATCCAATTACAGTACAGTAGATCGTAAAACCAGCACAGAATGCAGACCATATAATTCTATACCCAAAATCACTTAATGTAAAACTAAAAATAAAATAAATTAAACTCGTTTCTATTAACAAAGTGCTGTAAAAAATTGTTAATACGTAATTGAATCGTCCATTGAGTTGATTTGTAAAATTCCAAAGTTCGTCGTGTTGTATTATAATTTCTTCCAATTCGGACATCAAGTTTGGACTGTTCTTTTTCAATAGATACAAATCTTGTGATACTTTTTCGAATGCCTTCATTAAAGTATGCATAAGCGAGACAATAAACAGAAAACAGTACATTACTCCACCAACAAGTAACGTACTAGACGTACCAAGTTCGATGCAGCAGAAAAGTGGCTCGTATTTATAGGACTTTCCTTTTTCTAAAAGTGGGTAGTATATAAAAATTGCTGGAGAAACGATCAATATTGTAAAACCCACAGAAATAATTACTGTATAATATAGTATATTGTCGATAGTAGAAAATAATTGATCTGTAAGAAAACGATACGACTTTTTTAATTGTATCTTGGGGATCAATTTGACTCTTGAAAATACTGAATATTATAGCCGCAGCCAAGACAATAACGGCAAGGGTCACTCTGGAATATATGTAGTATTTGACAGTCGCGTATATTTAATTGTTTTAGCTGTATTTGGTAATACTGCTGATGAGGGGTGTGTCAACCCGAAACACGTATGAGTATATGTGTACAGGAAAAATTACTACTGCAGGTGAACTTAATAAAAGTTTTGTTTTCTGATCTAATTGTCATTTTAGTGCAAAATATTAAACACCAGTTAACGTCCTACTAATAGTCATTGTCCAAGTAGACAGTAAAGAATAAAATTTTAAAAACGAGCTTCAAATTAATAAATACAAATGTATTCTAACAGTTTATGGGTTAATTATACTTCGTATTTGCAAAATTTCCCCAACAATTTGCGGGATTTCCCGGAATGCTTCCCGATTTAAAAAAAACAGCCGGAATTTCGGGATTAAGTTGAAAACACCCTAATAAATACATATAGTGCGATTATATAACAAACAAAACTAAATTAGAATATTTTAAAGATGAAGATTTATCAAAACCAATAATTGAATTTTGTTCTTTAACTATTAGATTAATTAAGAACATAAATGTATAGAATCTCGAGTCTTGATTTATGATGTAAAAGGATAAACTGAGCACCATTTTAATGAACTGCTTTCATTTCTTACATAATGAATTAATCCAGTAAAACGAATATCGCCTGTGTTGTTTTGTAGAAATTCGTTACAATACCTATCTTATGAAAAATATACCAATGCTAATTTATATGTTACATAACATCTATATAAAAATTGTAAGCTATTGTTAAATGCGTCTATTATATTGTATAAAATATAAAGTATGAATCCCATTTTCTTATGTAAACATTGATTATGAATAATATAGTTCGATGTACATTGTTCTAAATACAGTCAAATTGAGTTCCTAATAACAAATGTTGTAAAATGTATTTTATTAATATCCATTTTGGTTCCTTCACTAATCAATAAAACTCTACACTACACAACAAACGAGAGCTCTCACTTAGTTATACTTATATAAGTCAATATGTATAAAAGCGGTGTTTCAAAGCTTGCATTTAATCTGCATACAAAAGTATTGCAATTAATATGGCTGACGGCACTTAAACATAATTACTAATTACTATTAATTAATTCTTTTATGTAATCGATACCGATTGGCAGGTTTTCTTGCACGTAATACTATTACTTACAAATTTCTTATCAGACTTGTTAAGTGTAAGTTCTGTTATAAATATAAAGCAGGAGATATATTTGAAGCATTTAGACTTTGCATCTATGTCGGGAATTCCGATTATACTCGCTGAAACTTCTCAAATTTCCATTTTATTTATAATTATATTCACGATGTACTCAATTCTGGTTATTTGTATGAAAAGTTTTTGCACATCCAATATACTTCTGTGTTTACCTGTAATTTCGTTGTGAAGTCGGACGTATTTTCAAATTAGCCGTTGCGAATACAATACAACCTGGTTAATTCGAATCGCCAAAAAAAAAAAAAAAGTATTTAAACTTCCGAGTTATAGAAGTTTGGTAAAAATGAAGCTTTTGTGCGTTGGTTTATAGATGATTCATACGATATTACGTATAATTTTGCTGTCAAAGTAAACTTATCGATGATATAAAAAAACTCGAAAACGCCTACCGAATTTTTATATAGTGGCTGTGATCTTAAATACAGTGTCGATAGCTTGAAATAGACCAAGATTTTGATCGAAAACGTTCGTTTTTCAACTAGAACCGTATGTACTGGAATAAAAAAGGTTTTTAATTTGTTGTTTTTTCCCCGCGGATTGTGCGAGAAATTAGTTTTATATACAGTGTTATTTGCGACTAGAAATTAACATGGAGACAGCTACTATCGACCGCCATGTTAATTTAAAACACTGAAATCTAGACTACGTCTTGGGCAAGGTTGTCACTTATAATCTATTTTTTTCCCGTCTAAACCTAGATAGTTTCATCTGGAATTTATCTTTTTTCCAGATTTTGTTTAATTATTATATAAAAGGAAAAATCAAAGTTTAACCGTTATGTGTAGTATTTAACCATTAATATACTATTATTTGCATAATCTAATATAGTACTGAACCAAATATCTATTTTGAAAAAGGTTTTGAAACCGGATATTTCGAAATTTGACATGCTGTAATACAGCTGTATTTTATGCCTTTTTCTTCCGGTTTCGCACATCGCCAATTGTAGTGTCCCTAAAGACTGAAAGTGTCTGAAATCCGATCTTTTCCAGTCTCAAGTTGCCAGATATTTGGTTTCGTAGCCTACAGTTAAACTATCTAACCTTTAATTTCTGTTCTAATTCGAGGTCACAATCAGCAAATCTTCTAATATCCTGAAAAGACGTCTGCATCTGAAAAAGAAAATAACACATTTAATCCAATTTTACAATGAAACAAATTCATACTCTCGATAAAATACATTACGCTGGATGTGAAAGCAGTTGCAAATACTCCTATTAAAATACACATAAGCGTTGCAACGACACAAACAATAAAGATGTAGACTTTGAAAATAAATTCTATTTTTGAAAACACGAAAATGAAATAAAGCAGACTTGTTTCCATCAGTATACATCCGTACATAGTTGATATAACGTAATTAAATGGACCGTTGAGTTGGTCGGTAAGAGTCCAAAGTTCGTGATGTTGTGTCATAATTTCTTCCAATTCCGACTTCAAATAATGTAGTTAAACTTATTTCTATTGAGAAAAAATATCCGAAACTTATGATCAAAAAAAGTTGTTACACAAGAATGACTTCAGAATTGTACCAATCAACTTAATAGCCCATTTAATTATGTAATAACGACGACATATATTTTTATAATAATAGACACCAGTCTACATTACTTTATTTTCATCTTTTCGAATGTTGAATTTGCTATTATAAGTGATTAGAAATTGGTATTAAAAGTGGGCGTTAGGCTCCATCTCTTATCCATATTATTTATTAATTTGGAATAATCTGTTAAATAATTTACAACCATTTGGACTAGCCAGGTGTCATTAACACCGATTGATGATTATTTTAACATTCACCTCGGATTAAAAATCGGGAAAGTGAAAAAAAATAACTATGAATTGTTTTATTAAAATGTGTATATTTTTAATCTAATTTTAAATTTCTTATTATATAATGTATCCAATTGGTATAAGTTTTTAATTTAAAAGTTTTCTAAAGTAGTTATAGATATTAAACTATAATTAATGTTGAATGTGATAATATAATAATTTGTAAGGCCACTGGGTCAGCCTAAATCACGTAATTGAATCCCGAAATATCGCATTTAATTAAGTGTTTCAGCAGTTCATTAACTAATTTCTGTCCTAGACATGTCGGACTCTAAGGTACAATGCGAGCACTTTTTGTATGTAAAGGCAGGGTTTATCAGTAGGCAGAAAAAGTGAAGTTACTATTCTTCGTTCTGTATTACATTTAAAATAATAAAATAATTTTTATAGTCATAACGTTTATATACTCTAAAATAACATTCTTTTTCCACTTAACTATTATATATTTTTATGCGAAATTCGTAACAGAAACTACATATAATCCATTTTGTTTATCTCATTATAAACTCAACTTAATAATGTACGATTCAACATAGAATTTTGTTGAAAAACCAGGAAATCAAGAACTAATATCAATGAATCGAATATAATTTACTACCACACAAGTTAGTTTGTATAAGTCTAAATTAAAATTGTATTAGGGTTTACATCGAATTTATTTAAATGAGAAAAGACATCACCACTTATCTTTTATTATGTATTATGGTGTGTAATTTATAACTTATCTTCTATAATTAAGGAATTTTACGAATTTGCATTGTACACAGATTATAAAGAAAAGATCACAAACAATACTCGATGAAATTAACTATTATAATAAATCTTTTCTTTTCTTTCGAAGACACAATGTAGTGACGTAAACTTAAACACTGGGCGAATTTTTCATCCTTTTTATTCGGTTGACCAACCGAATAAAAAGGATGAAAAATTCGCCCAGTGTTTAAGTTTACGTCACTACATTGTGTCTTCGAAAGAAAAGAAAAGAAACGAAAATACAAAACACGGTTTCACTCGATGAAATTAACTATTATAATAAAAATAAATGTAATTACATGAAGTGTCTTTTATATTGTCTATTGCTATCTATTAAATACAAAAATTTGATATTTTCTATATTAGTGATTAAATTAATTAAACTGTGGACAAGTCAAACGAATGGATTATTCATATAAATATTATTATAATTAACACAGATATTAAAATTTTATTTTTGAAGTTGGGCCACGTATTTTAAGCATTCCGAAATCAAGTAGCAACTCTTTAATACAGATTCATAATAAAGTAAGTCGCAAAAACTCTGTTAATCTCTTCATAAAGAAAATTATACATTAAACATTTTTTTTTCAAAGTGTAATTATGTTATTTGAAAAGTAAGAAAACAGCATTTCTTTTTTATTTCTAACTCTATTTTAATAAGTTAATTAATTAAAACATGTCTTCATATAAATGCAAAAATTTAAAAAAGAAAACATTGGTGTGTAATTATGTATTTTGTTAATTATTATTCACCAAATAGTTACATAATTGAAAACAATTATCTTGTATTTAAAATACGTAATAACAGAAAGCAATCGATCGTGTCGTTCATTTTAATCGACATTCAGCGTATTACTGTTCGACACATTCATTTCAATCATTTTGGCCAATACATTTGTATTTAAAAAAGAAACTTCAGTTGAAACTTATCATTATAAATGCAGTATTTTACACTTTTAAAATCAATATTTTATACAACGAAAAGTCTCTCGATGAATTATAATTATCACGTTATTTCGCAGTGTATTTCACATTGTTCATCAGAAATCATTACACTATTCAATCAAACAATTATAACATTATCTTTATCGTTGAAACTTACAAATCAATATATGCAAGTGCACATTACTGTGTATTTTTATGAGTTTTTCGCTCAATTTAAAAGTACTAATCTTAAAATTATGTTTACAACCCGTAAAGGTGCGAAATTAATTTCCTAATTTTAAACACAGCGTGAATTTTCATTAAGTTACAAATGACTAAGAAAGTAAAACTCAATATCGAACGTTTAAACAAATTCGTTACAAAGTGAATTAAATTTTTGAGATTGCGACGTGCAAGTTTAACAAATAATTGCCGTTTAGAGTTGTGTTTCTGTGCAGTTATTAAGTATTATGGTTCGAAGCATTCTTTATATTTGAAAGACCAGAAAATATGGAATGTAGAGAACTTCCCATCTGCAATGTTTAAATGCGAAATTCAATTTAATTTATAAAAACAATCTTAATGAATTTTCTTGCAAATATTACCTTTATTGGAAACTTTTTTGTAATCTTAAAGTAATCTCTGCACGACAGACACAGAGATGCTTTGCCAAACCTTTTCATGAAATTCAAAATCTAAAAAGTTATTGATTTTTATTGTATTATAATTACGCGAAAACATAATAAAAGTTTTACTACATAAAGATATATTTTAAACATATCAAACCTTTAATTTATGTTCCAATCCGAGGTCGCATTCAGCAAATCTTCTGATATCTTGAAAAGACGTTTGCATCTGAAATAAGAAATTTACACATTTAAAAATATCTGCAAGTGTACAAAAACTTGGAATTTTCGATAAAAATACATTACAGCGGATGTGAAGGCAGATAACAGGAATCCGAGTAAAATACAGACAAAAGTAAGAGTCGCACAGAGCAAAGAAAAGAAAACTTTCAATTCGAACTTTACATCAGAAAAGTCGAAAATAAAGTACTGTACATTAGATTCGTTTCCATTAACAAAGTACCGTACATTATTGTGAATACGTAATTGAACGGTCCGTTGAGTTGATTGGTAAAATTCCAGAGTTCGTCGTGTTGCGCTATAATTTCGTGCAGTTGAGATTTCAAATTTGGGATGCTTTTTCTCAGCAGATACAAATTTTCTGACACTTTTTCGAATGCCTTCATTAAAGTAGCGTAAAGCAAAACGAGGAACGAAATGATGTATGCTATCGAACCAATGAGTAAAGTACCACAAAACCCAACTTCAATTACGCAGATAAATGGTTCATATTTAAAAGACTTTCCTTTCTCTAAACCAGGGTAAAGTAAAAAAACTATTATACTTTGAATGACTATCGTAAAAATAACAGAATTAATTGCTGCGAAAAGACATAGATAATTGATAGTAGCATATAACTGACGTTTAGGAAAACGATATGACTTCTTTAATTGTATTTTTGGATTCAGTTTGATTCTTTTGACAATGGTAAATACTATAGTGATCGCCAAGACAACAGTAGCGCAGGCTACTCTTAGATATATGTCATATTCGAAAGCTGAGTACCAGGAAATGCAAGGAGTTACATCCGATATGTAAGGAATTGTCATACATAGAAGAAGAAAGGAATGTATCCAATAAAAGCATTCAATAAATGAGACGTAAAAGTTAAAAGGTATTCGGAAGTGACCATCAGTGTTTAAGTTACAGAAACAAGGAGTAAAAAATTTCCAACCGTAGATCATTGAACTTGAAGTAAACGAAGAGAGAAAACACTTTAGACATATTTCGTCCTTCTGATTTCCAACTGCAGGACTTACACTTGACGTGATTCTTATCATATTTTTAAGTAGATGTAAATCGTATGGAAAATAAAATTTATTACTAAATTAACGATAGTTTGTAATTAGTATGTTTGTCTTACATGAAAATAACTTAAATTCTTTTGTGTGAATTTTTCACAATTAATTGCAACTTATCAGCTTTTAAATGTCTAACTCTAATAATGTGGTTTATCACATGACAAATGTCGAAATGTCGTTTTTGATTGCAAACTGTTTCAAATTGAAAACCAAACTTTTTAGAAGCTATAATTGTCATAAAAACACAAAACGCTAGTTATATTCTGCAAAGAAAAAACACTGTCCGAACATAATCATCAACGAGGTAAGTATGGTACAGATCTGAGTGACTTTACAGTATAAATACACAATTACATTGTTGAGAGTTGATATAACAACTGACTGTTTAGTTCTGGCTCGCGCTTAGATTATACAAATAATAGTATATTAAGGGTTAAATACTACACATAACGATTAAATTTTGATTTTTCCTTTTATATAATACTTAAACAAAATCTGGTAAAAAGTTAAATTCCAGAAATACTATCTAGATTTATATGGTAAAAAAATAAATTTTAAGTGACAACCGTGCCCAAAACCTAGTACAAATTTCAGTGTTTTAAATTAACACGGCGGTCGATAGTAGCTGTCGTAGACGAAAATACACAGTGGCTGTCATCGTAATACAATGTGTACAATAATATAAAAATTCGTATGGATAGTTTGCTATGGGTTATCTATAATCCAATGCACATAACCTTGATTTTTAGCGAAACTTCTATAACACGAAACCTTATAACTCGAATTTGAAACTTGTTTCTTTTTCGACCAATTTGAATTAACCGAGTTAATTGAAATTTAACGGCTAATTTGAAAATACGTCACACTTCACAACGAGATTACCGGAAAACAAAGAATTACATGCGACGTGAAATCCCAAAGTATCATTGCGAGTATCATTGAAGTTCCCAACGTAGATGCAAAGTCTAAAACCTTTAAATATATCTCCTGTAATATATTTATAATAGAACTTAGAAATTTCTTATCAGTCTTATTAAGTAAGAGTATTAAGTGCAAGAAAACCTGTCAATCGGATCAATTAATAGTCATTGGTAATTAGATTTCTGTGCCATCAGCCATTTTAATTGCAATACTTTGTACGCAGACTAAATGCAAGCTCTAAAGCACAACTTTTATATATAATATAAGTATTATCTATGTAAGATCGCTACTTTGTTGCGTGTATTCTAAAAATAAATCTCTTAATACTTATGCAAGTGAATACCCAGAAATTTTCGACATTGAAACTCACTATAAAATTGATTTAGATATATAACTATAATTCTAAATATTTTTCTTATGAGTTTTATTGATTAGTGAAATAACCAAAATGGGTATTAATAGAATACATTTTACAGCATTTGTTATTAGAAAACTCAATTTGAATGTATGTAGAAACATGTACATCAAACTATATTATTCACAATCAATGTTTACATAAGAAAATTGGATTCATCCTTTATATTTTATACAATATAATACATGCAATAACAATCTCCTACAGTTTCTATATAGATGTTATGTAATAGGTAAATTTGTATTGGTATATTTTCCATCAGATACGTATTGTCGTAAAGAATTTCTACAAAACAACGTAAGCAATATTCGATTTAGTAGATTAACTTATTATATAAGAAATAAAAGTTAAAGTGGCGCTCATTTTATCTTTTTATATAAGAAATCAAGACTTGAGATTCTAGACGTTTATGTTCTAATTAGCAAAATACTTAATAAACTTAAACGCTAATATAAATTATTACATTTGACAGAGTATAGGTATGCATCAAATATTCTTGAAAATTCTTCCACTTGTACATTTTATTCTTCAAAATTTGTAAATTATTCTCTTACTACGCAATTTGTAACTAGACAAATAATCTGTTATTTAGAAGATATGTAAAATTTTACACTGCATAAGCTTAGTTTACTGAGAGTAACAATGCATATTCAACACAAATCAAATCACACTGAACCGCCCACCAGTGGCGAAGCGGTATTTGTACCCTGAACACTAGGAGTTCGGCCGTCTGTTCGTGCCTCGCTCGGACGAACTGGCCACGTAGAGTTTTCCATGTTTTTTCCACTCTGTAATGCCTAAATAGGGGCAAGTTTCCCTTAAAAAGACCTCTCGGAAAGCATTGCCGTTGCCACAAAAAACACGCAGAACCTTTTTTTTTATTTTTACAATTTTGTTTGAATTATGGTATAATAGAATTGAATTGTTTGTAAATATTATGAAGAGTTTTGGTAAAGAAACTGTGTTTGTCGTATGGAAATTTCTTCATAATTACTAAAAAGTTTCCTATTAAAGTAAGTTATGCGCATGCATAATTATTTACGTAATTACAATGTTACTTCTTAGATTTAAGTATAATCTTTTAAACGTTTCAAGTAAAAATGGTATTCTCTGAATTTCATATTTTCTGGCCTAGAAAACGTAAAGGAAGCTACTAGACATAAAGATTAACAGTAGAATAGTTAATGAAAAGAAATACTCTGTAATTTGCATACAATATTTCTCAATCATAACACTGGTCGATGAATAAATTTTTTGACTGCGGTAAATTCAATGCTAAAATGTCTGAAATAAATTATCATGTAATTAAATTTGTTGGTTGTAAGTAAAGCGATTTTACTGTGAACTTGCTGGTTCAGCTTCTGAATGTATGTTCCAAATTAGTATACAGTTGAATCTAGGGTTTCTCAAAAATTCACTTTTTTCATATTTCTGTTAAGGTTGAAGAGATTTTGCGAATAGATAGTATAATTAACTCATAAACAGCCAGAATACATTTGTGTTCATTAATATTAAGCCTGCTTATTAGTTTTTTAAAGTTTTGCTCGTTATTACTTGTCATAAATGGTCAATAATCAATACGTAGCTTACTTGTGACAGGACTGAAAATTCTTAACTTGTCAGTACCTGTAATATCTGGAATAATAGTGCTTATGCTGTATTAAGTTTTAACAATATACGGTAGCTACAATAGCTGCGTAAAGCCAGGTTGTGTAAATTGAGCAAGGTTACAAACGAGTACAAAGTATGCGAGTAAGAAGCTTTTCTGCGTAAACCTGATTATTAAAGACAAACGAACTGCCGAATTATTGAGCTATAAGCTTGGTGTTTCTATTAAAGCAGCGACGTAGACAAAACAAGTAGTAGAGAGCTGAAGAAGTACTACAGTCTCGAATCGAACTAGAAATCTTCCAGGCAACAGGTGGAAACACGCGTAACATCTGTCGTCTCTTAAATGCATTAAAGACGATTCCACCCACATCAATTGAATGGAAAAGAGCATTGTCGAAAGCAGGACTTTACATTACTAAAATAACAATCAGACTGGGTGATCGCTCATTATCGACCATCTTTGCTTTTTAAAATCTTTTGGTAAGAATTTACAATAATTCATCAAACATATGCCTCCTTAATCTCAAAAAATAACAAGAATTTTGGTAGACTATCATACAGCCTTTAGGTCAGGAACATCCTTTATTGAAGATACGGAATACATATGCATTTCGGGCTTATTTTATCTTTAAGCCCGTCTTCAGTGTTATACCAAAGACATTTCGAAAACAATCAGTAATATAACAATATACAGCGTGTAGATTATATCTTCTGACATTAAAAAAAACCCGGAAGTGTCATGTGAGTACAATTGGGTATCGTAACAGGTGATAATAAATGACTTCTTGATAGTCGATCGATACAACTTTCCGGAACAGACCCAACTTTAAATCTTGAATTAATTTATGATTATGTCAATACTTTAGCATTTTCTGTTAAAGTATTAATGTAATCAAAAACATCGAAGAGCGTATGCTGTCTAATAATGAATGATTTAAATTTACCAGAAGAAGCTATTAAAATTTATGCAGAGTTTACGATATATCATTGTCTTTATCACTTTCAGACCAAACCAGCAGATTTTCTATATCATCAGATGACCTTCAATCACCTCTCACATATCACTCCGCTCGTGTTAGTATAAATTTTGTAACTTTTTATTAGTAGTATGAAAACAGTTACAGATAACTATTTAATATTGTAAACGTTTATGAAAATTAGCTTGTGCTAAAATATTTGTGCTAAATTACACAAGCGGTATATAACTGCCACAACACCATTTTGCTGTATTACTTTGAACAGTAATGCAAGAAGATGCATGGCAGGTATGCTCCTTTCTTCATCGAATTTGCTAATCTGACCGTTACAATGTTTACAACACTACTACGTATGATAGTATATAGATAGATAGTAACTATATGAAAGCTTAGACAAATTATTTAGTTACCTAATCGACTAATATTGATCAATAATCAATTAATCTTGATCCATTACTATTCGTATCATCTTTAGTTTTTAGGTTTTTTCCAAAACCAACTTTTTTGATAAATGCACGTACTGATCAGAATTCTAAATTATGACTCATTATTTTTACAGACAGACTTAAATACAGTACTTTCGGTTTTTAGAACACAATTTTATTATTAATATTCAAAAAAGTGTTATAATGTTCCATTGGTTAATTTGCAATTTTCATTTTTCCTATATATATATATACAGTCAAACTTGTTTTTATGCGGGGGGATAGGGACCGCGTTATAAAAAACGCATAAAAAAATCGCACGAAACTTCACGAGGGGCTATAAAAAATAGTTTTCGCAACACAATTAAAAAAATATTTTTTAATGCGGTGAATAGGGACCGCATAAAAAAAGTCTCACGTAGAAAATAACTCGAAACCGTACGAAATAGAATTTATTGACAACAGATGTCAGCACTCGACTGCATCGTCTGATCTATCGTCTGTTTTACATATTTTTGTCCAGGTGGTGTTTTGTTGACTTAAAAAGTAAATTATTTCATTTTTCGCATATTCGTGCAATAATATTACTATAATAAGTGCATTTATGCTATAATAAGTTTATTTAGCTATGATAAGTCAACGTGAGACATGACGAATCGCACGAGACTAGTCGCCAACTATACCGCACAAATAAAAAATCGCACAAAAAAAACCGCACATATTAAAAATTCGCATTAAAAAAATCGACAAATAAAAATCCAGAACTGCAAATATGTAATAACTTCACAGCAGAATGCCCAATTATGTATAAAACACTTTTCGCCAATAGGGTTTATAAAAAAACCGACTTTTTAAAAGATCGGTTTTCGAATGTCAATCACTCTACGAAACTGGTTTTAACCGATTTTCGAATTTCCATCCTCAAAATGGATATAAGGAATATTTACAACTTTTTAAAAACTTTTTAATTCATTTAATATTTAAAAAATTTCAAAAGTATAACAAAATAAAATCGACCGACGTATACACAAAACAAAACAAAAAAGAAATTGCTACTTATCACATAATACTATAAAATTTATTCTATATAAAACCGCAAAGAAAAACGAATGACAATGCATGCCTACAAACTTTTGTTTTATTTCTTATTTTTTCGAAGAAAATATGATTTCAGAAAGCAAAGAACGTATATAGATCTATTGCTCAACCGTGGTCTTTTTTTGCACACAAAATTGCCAGAAAAAAAAGTTTCTCACTTGCTACTAATCTGGGTTGAATCGTTTTTAAAGTATTAACAAATAATAAATCTAAATTTTTCGTTTATCTGTTTGCAGTCTTTAATACTAAAAAGACATTTTTTAGTGTCTAAGGGCTGGACGAAGTCACTTTAGGTTCTAGAAGATATTTATTTATGTATCGATTTTTCAATAGCATTTGTTAAAGCAATCGCTTGATTCTCCTCTTCGCCACTTCTTCACCATCGCAGTCATCTTCTATAATATAATTTGGTTATAATATCATAATATTTGTTCAGATAACTTAATAATATCAGATTTTGCAGCTAGTGGAAGAAATACGCTAGACGACTTTGTTCAAAGGTTCTGTAGATTTTGTAAATAAAGGAGAAGTGTTACTAATTCCGTTTGTCTTCCCTTTTGAATTCGTTCCTCTACAGCATGTAACAATTTGGAACTAATTTCAGTTTTCAAATTTGTTAAATTCACCGAACAATAATTCAAATACGCCTTCACTTGTTCATAAGTAGGACGACAAGATGCAAATTTTATCGTTGTAAGACATCAGCTGCTAAACGTATTCATCCTAAAACTTTAAGGAGCTCTGTAATTTTACAATATTCTGCTTCATTCTACGAGTGAGATGTACCGATGTCATTCAAAGCTAAAACAACACATTTTTTTAAGTGTACAAATCTTCCTATCGTTTTTCCTTAGTTGCAAGATTTTTCAATTATTGTAGGTAGATTGGACACGTTTTTTGTTTTTGTACTTAGTTTTATGAAACTTAGTAATTAACAATATTCTTGTTTTATGCCAGAGGCGATTTTGTGTCAAAATGTTGATGTTTTTAATCAAATAATTAATTAATTCTTATGTTTGTCTAAACTCAAAACCCGGTTTTTAATTTGTGTAAATTTCTTCAAAAAACCGGTTTTTCGAACCCGGTGTTTTAAAAACCAACAAACCCAACTTGCCAACAACAAACTGCTGGAAATGGCAAACAAAAAACGGAGACATCCAACGTAGACAGTATTGTTTTGTTTTTCTTTTCTTTTAATAAAATACTGAATTTTTTCTTTCTCAACATCTGTTACTTCATGTACGGTTTTCGACGTTTAATATTATCACTGATTATTGAACATTCCCTACATTTATTTTTCCGTATTTTATTTATACATATATGTAAATATAAAAAATGGAAAGCACGGGGGTCAACAGGGTTCGCGGCGGTTCCCCTTAACAGTGTACTTCCTTTTAAGCAACGGGTGATGGCAACCCTACATAAAATTCACCTTTGTTTTATCAAAATAAAATTAAAAAGACTCGCTATTTTGCCTGGGAATAAGCGCAAGACTAAAATGGTCAGGTAAATTCTACATCTAAAAGAAGAACAACAACCGAGACCCTCGAGAGCAGTGAACTCCGACTTAAGCACCACAGAGTAAGAATGGCTTTGTCATCGGTTGAGGAACAGCATCACAACGTCAGCGACTTGAAGCTTCTCTCAATTCTTCAATCTTTATTTTCTCATAAAAAAATATTCCGCCATGCTCGGCAGGAGAATATTTAGTATATTATTAATATATAAATGAAGGTACAGACTAAAGATACACAGAGACTGAAAACTCTATGCCATTTATGTTATCGACTTTAAAGTCTTGTGATTAATTTAAACCAATCACAATGCACATATGTGCCAAACTCGGTTACAGGGCACCCCTATCGAATTCTCATAGCGTCCTGTCTACCTGACGTCACGAATGTTTGGGTTAATTTATTCTCTTAGATTTATATTATTCCTAATTACAGATATTTATAACTGGAATATAAAAAATAAAGAAATAACAATTGAGCATATGAATATTTTAATTTTTATACTTGTGTTAAAAATTAATAAAAAACAAACAAGAAAAAAGAAACACGTAGTATAGAGTACTTATTAAAATATTTTTATTATTATTAATACATTTAATTATACATTACTGACATAGTCAGATTGTAATCAATAGATTAACAAAATTATTTTATCCTAAGAAAATTTCCACTTATACTGAAGACTTTGTGTTAATATCGTTAAGTATCTTAATACACGTTATACGTAAAATTAATAATAAAAATAAAGACAAGTCCGTATTGTTCCATATCTTCTAGTACATGTGTCACCGTGAAAGACCAAAATTAGAGAATGTCAATATCCTCTGGTGAATGTCGACACACACGAAATACGTCGAAGAAAAACCGAATATTTGGTTATATTACTATACATTCGAACAATCACCGGGGTGTTTATTGAAGGCACAGATAAGCTTTGGTGGTGGTCGAAACGCTGCTGTTTGTCTTTCACGAAAAGCAAGAATGAACACTGCTGTTTGTCTTTCTTATGCAAGGTTTGTGGGTGCGTGCAATGTTAGGTTAGGTTACGTAAGAAATTTCCCTGAGAGAAGCAGCTGCAATTAATTCGAGAAGTGGAAATCAAGGCTATACACGCTGTAATTGCAAAAAGAAGTGTTCCACGACTGAATGCAGTTGTAAAATAAAGGGAGTCTTGCGTCTTAACAGTTAAAGTTGTTGCAATAAATAAGATTGTATATCGTTAATCACATAATTTATGAGTAAGTTTATTATTAGTAGAAAAATATTTTTATTCAACATTCACCATTAGTGCATGCTGAATGTCGACATTTGCCAGTGTAAGTAAAAAATAATAATATTAACTAAATATTTCGTACATACACAAAACAACACTGTAAATGCTGACATTCTCTGAAAATCTCAACATTTGCCAGATGTCAGTCTTTCACAATGACACATATATTATATTAATACAAATAAAATAATTATTTTATAATAAGTAAATTATTTCCAGGCGATTCATAAGAACAATTCCATTGTAAAAATTCACTTTAAATTACATTTTAAATATTCATGTGCAAACAGAATTTTCACCCACAAACATGGCATTCCTTAAGGCGTAAATAGGGATTTGTTTTCATCTGGCTAATTAATCGAATCTGTTTTCTAAATGTCTTCTTTCATGTTTTGTATTGATGTTTATTTCCTGTAGGATGAACATAATCTTGATGAGTTTGGGATTCAATTTTTTTTGTAGATATTTTTTTTTTTTTTTTTTTACAAATGTCACAATAGAAATGAATCTGATTATTAAAAATAGTCATATGCTTCTCTAAAACTTCCTTACACGTAAAAGTCTGTTCACATATTACCACCTTTGTTACAACAAAAACCTTTGTTACACACTTCACAAACGTAACGAAGATTCTTTTCATTGTGAGTGGCCTCGTGACATTTCAATACGTGTTTATTGGTAAAAAGTCTATTGTATTTCTCACAACGAAACGGCTTTATGACAATGCATTTTCTGGTGAGTAAGTAAGTAATTTTTACTTTTAAATTCTTTATTACAAATATTACACTTTTCAATGTGAATTTTCGAATGTTCTTTTAGCGTAGTTTTAGTCTTGAATGGCTTCCTACAAACATAGCATAAATACATATTTTCATGTTTAGTAATACAATGTTTGGCTAAGGCAGTTGAATTGGTGTAATCTTTTTTACATATGTCACAAACATACTTTTTTGTATCCGTATGAATAATGTTATGCTGATCCAAAGAATGTTTTGTCTTAAAGTATTTGTTACACATATGACAAGAATATTTGCATTTATTGTTGTATTTACGAATATGTTGTTTTAAACTAACACTTCGTTTAAAGCTTTTGTTACATATATGACAAGAATAGTTACGTTCATCAGTATGAACTATTTTATGAACTAGCAGAGTACTTTTTGTCATAAAACGTTTGTTACAAATCTGACAAACATAGTTACGTTCACCAGTATGAGTTTCTTGATGCGTTTTTAAATGGTCTTTCCGTTTAAAACTCTTATTGCAAATATCGCATTTGAAAGGACGGTCTTCAATATGCCTTTG
Organism: Centruroides vittatus; assembly: GCF_030686945.1. NCBI lineage: Eukaryota > Metazoa > Arthropoda > Arachnida > Scorpiones > Buthidae > Centruroides > Centruroides vittatus. The sequence goes on along the minus strand of NW_027122481.1, from coordinate 168,911 downwards.
TTCATGTCGCAACAACGCACCTTTCCTTTTAAATTCTTTTCCACATATTTTGCAGGCATGTACTTTGTGTATTCTCTTGTGTATTTCTAAACGGCCCTTACCATATGGAACGCGCTTACCACAAATATCACAATACACATTTTCCCGCTTGATATTAGATTTTTTACTATGAATACGTTTATGCTGTCGCAGATAGTATTTTGTTTTAAAATATTTGTTACATATATCACAAGAATATTTGTATTCATCGCTGTGTATATTAATATGCTGTTTTAAATAAGAACTTTGTGTAAAACTTTTATTACATATCTGACAAGTATGGTTACATTTATCACTATGAACTATTTTATGTCTTGCCAAATTTTTTTTTCTTTTAAAACGTTTGTTACATACCTGACAAACATAGTTACGTTCATCGGTATGAGTTACGTGATGCTTTTTTAAATGGTCTTTCAATTTGAAACTCTTATTACAAATACCGCATTTGAAAGGACGATCTTCACTATGATTTCGTTCATGTTTCAACAACAAGGAGTTAAATTTAAATTCTTTTCCACATATCTTGCAGGCATGAATTTTGTGTATTTTCTGGATATTAGATTTTTTAACGTTTCTTGGAGATAACTTCACTCGATCCCCAGATGGCTGCAAACATAAATTCCTCTGAGAGATTTCGATTTTATTTCCAGTCTTGTGTTCTTTCACGTGTCTTCGCAAAAGAAATTGCCACAAATACTTCTTATTGCAGGTTGTGCAGCGAAATGGTTTTTTTCCAATATGACAGAAGAGATGTGTTTGTAATATTCTCTTATTTGTAAAAGTCTGTTTACATAAATCACACGTAAATTCTCGTTTAGAATGAGATGCAAACATATCTTTGAAGTATTTCTTTTTAATCTTTTCATGAATTTCATTGCATTTTTCACTCGAACGAACGTATTTCTTTGTTTTGATATTATATTTATAACGCTCTCGCTTTTTTGAATTATGCTGAATATTGTATTCCTGAATCTGCTCTTCCTCCTCAACTGAAAGATTAAAAAATAACTTAATAGATTACCTATAATATTCGAATAAACATAATATAGCTGCAATATTAAAATGTTACTACTGTAGTTGTATAATTTATAAATTATGCCTATGTTTTTCGTTTAAAAGCAAGGCATCATTTGTTGTTTGCACCAAAAATAAAACATTTCACATTTTACAATCATAAACTGATTGAATCAGCTTTAGTTTCTTTTTCGGACTTTTATAAGAGTGTGAAAAGTTAAATGCTTTCACTTTATCTGTCTTTATTTATTTTATTTATGTAGTTTTTTCGAGATGTTATCATGAAAACGTAGAAGAAATCGCGTGCTTTTAAAGCAGGGGAGAAATCATTAGTGTAAAAAAGAAGTGCAACAGCAAAAGTCTATGGATTTCAAGTAGAGAGAAAAATCGGTGGATTCTTAAGATTTTTTGAATCAAAATGCGATAATTTGAGCGTATGTCTAGTAGATCTGTACAACGTTTTCAAGAGTATTAGCAATGTGTTAGTAAACGTTGCAAATATTTACTTATTTATGTCATTACATGATTTATGTAGCCCTCGTTTACTTCGTTTCAATACACTTTCTTTATGATTTAAGCGGATTCATTCTCAAAATTAACTCATGAGTTGTAAATTTAATAAATCTGATTATTCCAAAATACTTTTAGTAAGTTCAAATCTATATTAATACGATGTAGTTAGTTATAATTCTCAAACATCTAATCCCAGTTAAATGTATGACAGTTGCAACTTGAATGCAGTTCTTCAACTGCCCTCAGAATAATACTGATATAAAAAGTCTGAGCTAAGTAACATGTTACTTACTTTGGATGTTCATTTCATTCCCATTAGAGTTTCCTTCCGGAGTCATGAATTCATTGTTGACAGGCTAAACAATATGCAAACAATCAGTTATAATATATAAACCAGTAACAAGTTGCTCAACTTTCCCGGCAACATTTTAAAATTTCGGTGGCGCTGTCTGTAATAAAGCGGTTTTTAAACAAAATATGATATTTTTTAACTATTATAGAACGGCAAAGAACTGAATTTTGAAAGTAGGGACGAGTTTTATATTAAAAAAGTTAAATGCGAGTAACGAGTAAAATCATCATCATTAAGTCCGACCTTACTGGAGATACACACGACCCTCATTATCTCCCCACCCTTTTTTTATAATTTAATATCCTCAATATCCCTAATAATCAAACTTTCCAGCAAACGTTCAGAAATTTTCGTCAAAAAGAACAGGAGTTAAGTTTCGAGCAGGGTGAACAGAATCGTGCAACAGCCACACACTAACATCCATACATACAGATAAAAGCCACGATGTTTCTGCATTTTTCGACGTTTGAAGGTGTCTTAAGTTTAGAAATGTAAATATCTTGGGGAGTCATTCTTTGACCGATCGTCATACTTTCTCTCTGTTATATATAACAGTGGAAAAAGTAATATGAAAGTCATTACAAACTTATAAATTACAGATCTGTATCTCATGATTTTTTATATAAGCTACATCTTAGAAAATTGAATTATAATTATTTGTTTTGAAAATTTTCTAGAAATTATTTATTCTGTTAAGGAAATTAACAAAATAAAAAGCGAGACTCTTCTCTTTCCATCTTGCCCATTGAAAAAAGATATTACTAATGAAGTAGGCTCATTTTGATACATATCTATGTTATTCATAAAGTAATTTAGCCCAGTGAAAGCCAGGAGTGTGTTTCTGTAATTAAAGATTTTTACACCTATTGAATTGTACAATTCGTTGTAAAACTGTTTTGCTCATTTTATTACATTAGAGATATTGCAACCGATATTCAAACTTTAAACTTCTACGGCAAGCAGAAGTACACGTTTGACGTTTGAACTCCAAGTAAAACACGTTACGTCACAACGTGACGTCGCGCACTATTTCGTGGATATTGTAGAAAACTTGGGAAAACATTTAAGAACGACGAAGTTTACCACCGAGAGTAAATAAATATATTAAACTATTAAAAATATTTAGAGAATGATTAATAACACTAAATAATTATTTTTGTCTTTAATTAGCGTGGAGTCTCTTACCGTAGGATATAATAGTGAGACAATTCCATTGCGTTTTGCCTGTTCTCACGACATACTTTTGTTGAGGAAAGTTATGGCTTATATAAATCCGAAAACAACTTGGGAAATTATTTTTAGAAATTTACAAACGTATTATGCTGTTGATGGCAGAAGATGCCGTAAAAGAACAAATCTACTTTTACAGTATTACGATAAGCTATTATCAACACAAATATAGAGAAATTCTATAAGCACTTTACATCTCTTGCAAAAAAATTGAATATTTAAATAATTTCTGAATTTAAATCGTCTGTTTCTTTACAATGTTATTCACAAATGGTTAAATAATCATTATTTCAATAAAAGACGTCATAAATTTATCCCAAAACAAGAAAAAGCAAATGTTTAAGCCGAACTTCTACTTGTAACGTTTCAAACGTCTTTGTCTTGAACCATTATGCTGAACATTATATTATATTATAAACGTATTATATTGAAGATTAAGAAACGAAAGTTAGTACTGTACATTGTGCAGAAGGGGAATTAATGCTAATAAATTTTGGTAATAAAACATTAAGGGGTGAAGAGATAGAAGATGGTCACGTGTAAAATCTCGAGTGGGATCAGACCATGAAAATTTTATTTGTTGTTAGCATCTACAATTGTTTGTGAAATGCATTTCTACCAATTAAATTAAGCATTTCTTCATTTTATAATAATTAAAATTATAGAGAGTTTTTATAAGTTTGGCGCCACAGGCAATTTTATTTTTTTATTATGATTAATAATATAAATGTTATTTTTTAAATAAACTCTCTTAACAGCCAGGAAACTTACGCAACTCGTTGTTAGATTTTTTCTTACATAATACACATTTTTTATTTAATACAGAATACACCTAAATTCAATGCATAATATTATATTAGTGATAATGAACTACGTTTTCAACCATTCAGAAACTTAATTTGATATTGAAATTTCACTGTAAAATATTTCGAAATTTGTATTACTTACCAATACATGTTTATCATCATCTGGAAGAAGAACTTCTTTATAATCTTCAGTCTTTAATTCAATCTTCACTTTTTTCAAATCAACTTTATATTCTGATTTTATACCATGTTTTACATCATAATTCTCTTTTACTTCTTCTTTCTTGATATCTGTAGTGGAATTTACAAAGTTTTCGTGTTAAAGAATTCTAAGAAAAAATAGAAATATAAATTCAAACTGAGCATATTTGCATTAATTAACATAACAATATTAACTTACATGTTTCACTACATCATTTATTTCCGATAACAAGCCGAAAACCAGCTACGAGTCACGGCGAATTGGTGTAATGTGTGATACAAATTATAATAAATATGATTAGAAACTTCTTTTCGTTATTAAGTAAATCATCAAGGAGTGCTTAACTTTTTCGGTAATGTTTAAAACAGTGTTTTTCGACCGGGGTGCCACGGCGCCACGATTGGGGTGCCGCAGAGTTTAGGGCCGATAATGAAACTAGATTTAAGAAACAATGGCGAGAGTATTATTCGCCACTGATCAAGGGTGTCACGATTTTTTATTTTTCAATCAGGAGTGCCACTTAATGAAAAAGGTTGAAAAACACTGGTTTAAAACTACGTGTGGCGCCATCTTATGATATTTTGTTAAAAAACAATTATAAAATAAAAAGAAAGCTTGATTTTAAGGATAAAGATGAGTTTTATACAAAAAATTGTAAATGAGAAAATGAGTAAAATTGTCATTAAGTCCGACTCTATTGAAAATACACACGACCCGCATTTTCTCTTTAGCTCCTCGACCATTAATCACAAAAACTTAAAAGCATCCCTCCCCTTAATAACTTCCTTCTAATTTTCAGAAATTTTCGACAAAAAGCACGAGAAATATTAAACTTTAAGAAGATTGAAAAAATTATCGTGTTCCTCCACACATGCTGACATTTATGCATACAAAAAAATCCCCGAAATTTTTTAATTTCTCGACATCTTAAGCTATTTTAGGTTTGAGAATAGGAATGTTCGGGGGAAAGATTATTTTCTGACCGACTTCCCATCTGTCTGTGTGTCAGTCCTTTCTTAATCTCGAGAACTGACGAATTTAAAAGCAGAGACCAGATAATATGGAAAGGTGTACGAACTTTTGGTGAAATCGAAAGTTACGTTATTTCAATAAAATTCGTTACTGCCGAAAACAGTTAATAAATGACCGACACAACTCTATTTTCAAAGTAAAAGTATAATGCATAGAGGCAAGCCACTACTAATTTGAGATGAAGAGCATAATCCTTAAATCCTTATTCATTATACGTTTCTCAAATGTTATAATTTCGATTTATATAAATGTAAATTTATGTATTAGCTATTATTCTTATCACTAGAAACAATCTTTCATAGTACTAGAAGCATTAAGCCTCTTACCTCTTTCAATTTTATAACCAAAAGGACTCCAACTAGTAAACCCGTTTGTGTGATTTGTGGAAATTAGTTTTCCTTTAATATTTATCTGAAATAATAAAAGATTACGTTATATTATTAGACAGATTGATTCTTATAGAAAAACAAATTTAAAAAAAATTATTTAAACTAAAGCATAAAAATACGCTTACTGAATAATTTTTTTTTAAAATATGGCCTACTAACTAATTGTTTTTAATAGTAGTGCCTGTCTCCTGTTTAACACGTTTCAAAGGAAAATTTTGAAACCAAACGACGTAACTTCTGGTTTTCAGCAGATATACATATACAGTTTATCAGAGCCTCCTGCCCAATTAAATAAATCTGATACTATAAAATTGTATGTATGGCGATGTGTTAAGAGATTTTGTTGAAAAAATTTACATATTTTTAATTATTATAAAATAGCAAAAGACTTAATTATGAGGATAGAGATAAGTTTATAAAACACTGTAAATGGTAACAAGTAAAATCTTCATTAAATCTGGAAGCTCTGGAAGCGCCGCTTTCCTTGTATTTTGTAAAATATTAATACATATTGTGCGATTATTTTAATACTTTAACGTACTTTGAATTAATTAAAATTAATATTTCATTATAACCGCATTATGTGTCTACATGTGAAAAACAATAACAACATTCGAATACAAATTCAAATATGCCTATTCCCAATGGAAACGCCGTATTGTCAAATACGGGACGGGACAGCTTCTACGGAGAAAGTATTTGAATGGAGTAAAGCAGCCAGATTAAAGGCATGCGCGCATAGCACGAACTCTCGCGGTTGAGTTGGTGGATGCTACACACCAAAATATCGTATAACGCTTCCAATGATTCTATCCAGGGCCGTCACAGCTTCGCTATCATCAAACGTCACCGCACGACAATGAACGCGACTACCCTCTATCTATACCTCCTCTTGACCTTTCACAACCAAATTTTAATAGCATGAATGTCCCTTATATACAACCTACTATGCGAAATTTTGTTCGTCTATTTTCCCCCCGTCCTCAAATATTAAGCCAAATAGATGTTAACACACACACACATATATATATATATATGGAAATTGGTAAAAAGTAGGAGGGTCAAATATGACAGGACTGCATTACTTTTTCTTGTTATGAAGATATAACAACCAAGAAAGCGTACAAATTTGCAAAACGTCACTTCATACAATAGGAACAGGTAATTGTCAGTCAGCTGTAACGTATACACAACAATATAAAAAATTTTAAAAACAGTGGGACTACAATATTTCGTCAGTAAAGAAAGGATTAACCTTTTTAAGGCACTTGTGTAGGAGGTACGGCTATTTGAAAGGTTTTCTTCCATAACATTAATCGATTCTAGACTAATTTGACTCGAACATTTCAAAAACATGTATAAATTTTTGGGAATAATCCATATAAAATATGCTATAAACAAAATATTGTAGGAATACACGAGTCTGCACGTTCGAAAAGGCCATTGCTTAAGTTTGTTTTCGTCGCGAACAGAACATCGGACGGCGAACGCGTACGAAGCGTGTGACGTGACATTTGTTGGTGCTGTTTGGTCACGTGACGACTCGTTTCCTGATAACTTATTATTTTTGCGAAGAATTCGCTAAACTTTGGAGACCTTAATAGAAATATTAAAACATCTTTGCATTCTAAATATGAATTTAAATCAACATGTAACAACGTATGATAATTCGATAAGTAACTAATGATTTTACTCTGCTTTTAAATGGCGTAATCTCTTTCATGTAGTAAACAAAATTGTATATTACAATATAGCGTCGTTTATCCGAAATCCGATCAACCGAAACGTCGGTTAACCGAACGCTTTCCAGTCTGACTGTGTCGTGCTGAATCGAATGTTTTTGATACTAGATTAACTTCTAAAGTATAATTTTTTTTGTTTTTATATTTTTCAATATATTTATTTTGTTTGTACAAAATAAAGAAATAATTTTTAACGATACAATACTTTCGATTATTATTATAAAAATTTTCGTTAGGCTTAAAATCGACGAAAATTCAACACGAGGCGACACGCAACAGGAAAAAATTTCAATATGGGATAGGTTAATATATAGTGATGTAACGAATATTCGGTTACTACACGGTATTTGGCCTGTTCGGCCTATTTTTCGCTATTCGGCCGAATACCGAATACCTAAAAACAGGAGTAAGAAATAACAAAAACACAGTAAATTAATCATTTTGGTAACTTTTATTAATGCTGAACATTAAACTATAGTTATTAAAGTTAATAAGAAATAGCATCTAACTCCAGTATTAAATATAAAGAAAAGAATGAGCATTTCTCATTATATACAAAAGATAACATTTGAAATCGTGTTAATTTTAAAAATATTGACAAAAACAATAGCAACAAAATATCACAAAACTTCACAAATAGAAACCCCCCAATAACATATTTCAACTATTCCACACACAACTGGGGAGAAACTAGACCGTACGTCCCCACTAAAGTATATCCTTAGGGTACTATTCAGTCTACAAATACGTAGTAAAAACAAAATTTTAGTGCTTAATTAAAGAGTAAAAAATATCGATTGCAAATAAAATAACTTATAAGTTATAAATTACATCTAAATACCAACAACTGCCGAATCATAGCGGGCTATTTACGGCTATTACATAAATTATAAACCAATTCTGCACTAGAGACGTTAGGAGGCATCTCATATTAACTTTAATAATTATAATTTAATTAATTAATTTATATAATTTAGACCTACTGGAAGAAGAAATCGTAGCGACAGCGGGCTAATAGAGAGCAGGGTGCGCGATCCTTGCCATAATGCGTTTGCGTGCCAATTTTCGTACGTGCGTAAATCAAGCCGAAGAGTTTGGCCGAATATACTATTCATTACATCACTAATATTCATCTATTTTCCACTTTATATTTTAGCATTTCAGTTGTGTTTCTCGTCCTTAAAGTAACACTGCAATCTTACAAAAAAGTATTTTTCACTCACCTCTAAGGGTTCCGATTTAATTGTTTTAAAACACTTCACATCCGTATTAAATTCTCTTTTCAAATTTTTAAAATCAACTTCAAAGTTTTCTTCGTTTCGTTGAATTGTAAAGTTCGAATGTTTCGTTTCTAACTCTTGTTTTATCTTCATTTTCTTCATTTACGATATTCTCGTATGCCAACAATCTGTATTCAATCAAAGAATTAATTAATAAATAAATGTTCATTCGTAATTTAGAGCAAGCAATAAAGAAAGACCGTAAACTCACTACTATTGTTCCCGTTAAAGCAATAAACAAAGTGTGCACTTTCAGGGTTGATGGAAGAAACTAGAATAGTGACACGTGTCTAGCACACGTGACACTTCGTCGCTACAAAATCACTTGTTACATGGCTAATAGTGTTGTTCATAAAACCCATCTATAAATGTTTATAGAAAGAGACTAAAAATGAAATATTTAATCATATCGTTAATACCAAAAAATTTTCCGGTTTAAATTATACTAGGTACAGGGGCGGATCTAGGTTTTCCAGGGACCAGAACAGTCTTATTAGTTCCTATATAGATTTGTTCCTGACTACGTAGCCTGATAGTTCAATGTTAACTCTCTTATAATTAAAAGATAAACTAAAAAAAAAATAAAATAAAATAAAAAGCAAGTAAATTTATAAAATAAATAAATAACACTACTAAAAATATGAAAATTAATACAAATTTGATTATCTTTTGGACATTAAAATCATTTTTATAGGATCCAGAGTTCATGACTTACTTTTAATAAAAGTTTGTTACATTTGTTCGATATTTTCCCCTATTGTTGTAAAACATACGAAATTAAACGAAAAACTTGCTTTTCTGTTAATATACACCAACGATCCTTAACCCATTTTTACTTTTTTTTTTTCTTGTAACTCTTTCCGCCCAGTGGGCACTAAGAGGGCTACCCATTTTTACTTGTGTGAGAAAGACTTCGAAATATTCTTAGGAAAACTTTTCTATGAAATTCACACTTTGTGTCTTTACCGTACATTGTTCTCCAAATCTGGAAATCATTTAAACGCAATGTTCCTTCACACCCGTATTAAGAGCTAAGAAAAAGATCGTCAGTGACTCCAACCTTTGCCTACGGCAGTGTTTCTCAACGGGGGCGATATCGCCCCCAGGTTGGCGATTTTTTCATGTTGGGGGGCGATTAGTAATAATTTATATTTTAGGGGGCGAAAAATGATGTTGTAGCAATTGTTTGTAGCAAGTTTCGTGGAATTTGTTGTCACCCTGCACTCCCTTTCTCTAAGTATGTGAACCTCGATCAGGTGTCAGGCGGGTGACATAACTTATGACCTTTATGTAAACACTCGTCCACTTTCCCGGGCACTTTCTTTCCTGTTTTCGAATGGATTAGACGTAGAAATAAACTTTCTTTGTTAAATGTTAACTCTGATTTGACTGAATCATTTGCATTAGTCCAACAATCGGTTATGGGCCCAGAGAACGCAGAAAACGCAGGAAACGTTTAAAGAACAAGTCACCCAAGTGATATCTTGTTTCCGAGTAAGGCTTCCGAAGAAAAATACTGAGAGAACAAAGAAAGATGGCCGAGAAAGCTAAAGGATTGAGTTCAATACCCAAGTTAAATGGATCGAACTACCTAATATGGAAATATATAATAAAGAATCTATTAGAAGGTCAAGATCTGATGCACGTACTCGAAAGACCCAAACCAGAAATTCCTGGAGAAACAGCCACTCCCGAAGACAAAGCAGCCTACGATACATGGCGGAAGAAGAACAGCGAAGCTCTTAGAATCATCACACGCACAATGGAAGAACACGAGGTTAGTCTAATTTTGAATCTAAGCGTTGCACGCGATGTTTGGGAAGACCTAGAACGAAGATACGAAGGTCGATTAGACACTAAACGAAAAATGTGTCGATCAAAGCTCTCGAAATTAAAAATGGAGAGAGACGAAAACTGGAAAGAATATATTAGAAGGGCTCGCGAACTAAATGAAGAAGCCAAAATGGTAAATTTAGGAATGGAAGAAACGGAATTGATAACTTTAATAACCGACGGACTGCCCCCTAAATTTCATGATACTGCCCGAAAACTCGAAAGCATAAAGGACGCGACGATGAACGACCTAGAATACGCCTTCCAAAAGGAAGAAGACAGAGCAAGCATTTCTCGATCCAACGAACGCGAATCAGCTTTTCGTTCAAGATCCCAAAAGGGCAAATACGTAAAAGAGAAAGGATGTTTTACTTGTGGAAAATTCGGACACAAATCTTCAGCATGCTGGTATAACCCAGAAAACTCACAGAAACACGAACAGAAAACCGACCGATATCGAAATTGCACGCGTGACGTCGGAACAAAAGCGAGAAGAGAGAAATCGGAAACCAAAGTCAGATACGTCGATGCTAAGCCTACTCGGGAAAGAGCTTGGTTCACGCGAGACGAAAGAGCCAACAAAGACAAAGAAGAAGAATGGGTAATCGACTCCGCTGCTACATCACACATGACATCAAATAAAAACTGGATCAAAGACATAAATCCGGACACACGAAGTATTCGAGTAGCCAGTAAAGACCACATATATGCCAACGGAAAGGGAACGGTGATGGAAGACAATATGCCCATAGTATTAAAAGACGTCCTATATGTTCCAAAGCTAGATGGACACCTCCTCTCTGTAAACAAATTGGTTGAAGATGACTACACAATCATTCTTGATAAAACAGGAGGAAAAATCATTTCCAAAAACAACGAACAGATAGCGAAAGCGATCCGAAAAAATGGCTTTTTTATTCTAGAGGCTGATGAAAGATATTCCGCTAAACAAGCCATCACTAATGAGCTAGAGAGGAATGAAAAATTTCTATGGCATAGGAGACTAGGACACGTAAATGAAACATACCTCGACATAATGAAAAGACAAAACTTGCTTAGAGGACTCGACTACAAGGAGACAAAAATGGTCCAATGCCAAATATGCATACAGGCCAAACACTCTAGAAAACCGTTCAAAGAAACTAAGGGTAATAAGACGAAACACCCCCTAGAACTGATCCACATAGATCTAGTAGGGCCGATGCCTGTCGAATCGCTCACCGGCGATAGATACATGATGACGATAGTAGACGACTATAGCCGAAAAATATTCACAAATTTCCTAACATCAAAGGATGAGACAGCCGATATGCTAGAACTCTTTATAAAAACGATGCAAAACAAAACAAACAACAAAATAAAAAGCATCAGAACGGACAACGGCACGGAATTCGTAAGCCGAGAATTCATTCGTATATGCAACGAACATGGAATACAACATCAGTTAACAACAACATATTCACCGCAAAGCAACGGAATCGCCGAAAGGGCAAATAGAACAATTCTCGAAGGAACAAGGGCTTTACTAGTAGAAAGTCAATTACCGAAAATCTTTTGGGCCGAAGCCGCACGAACGGCGACGTACCTAAAGAACTGCACACCCACCAAACTAGAAAAGGGTGCATCCCCCGAGGAACAAATCTCTGGAAATAAACCCTCAGCATCACATTTACGAGTATTCGGATGTCTAGCATACGCATGGACCCCAAAGGTAAAACGAGACAAGCTAGAGCCGAAATCGAGACCAGTCATATTTGTAGGATACTCCAGAATCAGACGAGCATACAGGGTATACGACCCAAAAACGAATAAGGTGGAGGAAACCAGGGACATTAACCCTTTTTGTACCGTCCAAACAAAGAAATCGGTTACAATTAACACAAGAGGTGCAAATTTCGAACCAAAGATAAACAAATTGACTCAACTTCATCAGCCTCAAGGTTCGCACTAACAATAATTTTTCTGTATATTTAAACATTTTATATTCAATAAAAAGTGTTATATTTGATTATATTTGTTAAATTTGTTTACACTTGTTTTTTAATTTTGTTAATTATATTAAAATCTAATATGTATTCTGAGTAAATAAATGTTTAATTTTTTACAAAGTATATAATTATCAAATAAACTAATAAACCCAACAAAATTTTTTTCGAAGTGAAAGGGACGATACTACGTAACAGTTTTATTGGAAGGGGCGACGATTCGTTAGAGGTTGAGAAACACTAGCTTACGGTCACCGTCCAATTCTCTACCTCCAGTGCCCCCTGTCGCCCACTTGCTTCTTTTCGCCTCACTAGATTTACAGGGGGCGTTGCGCCCCCTTTTAGGGACGGCTGCGCTAAACAGTCCAACTTCCCACACGTATTGAAAGAGTAGAAATTAGTGATGTAACGAATAGTATATTCGACCTCAGCCGAATACCGAATATTCGGCTAGGAGAGTGGCCGAATGGCCGAATATTCGGCCAAACTATTCGGCTTGATTAACGCACGTACAAAAATTGGCGCGCAAAAATTATGGCAAAGATCGCGCACCCTGCTCTCTATTGGCCCGCTGCCACTACGATTTTTTCTTCCAGTAGGTCTAAATTATTTAAATTAATTAATTAAATTATAATTATTAAAGTTAATATGAGATGGCACCTAACGTCTATCTCTAGTGCCAAATTGGTTTATAATTTATGTAATAGCCGTAAATAGCCCGATACGATTCGGCAGTTGTTAGTATTTAGATGTAAGTTATAACTTATAAGTTATTTTATTTGCAATCGATATTTTTAACTCTTTAATTAAGCACTAAAATTTTGTTTTAGTGCTTAATTTTGTAAAAGGCCGAATACCGGGTAGTAACCGAATATTCGTAACATCACTAGTAGAAATCTTGTTTCGACAGTTTTAATTGGCAGGGCCGCCCCTAGCTTTTGCGGGGCCCGGGGCAATTCTGATATTGCGGAGCCCTTTCTAAAAATAAACTAAGTATTAATAAAAAGTACACTAATAAGTAAAATAATTAACGTTAACTGTCCGAAAATTTATTTGAACAAATTGCGGGAATTATAAAACAAAAAACAAAAATTTATATGTTTGTTTTTATTTATTTTTATCTTAATTATCTTTATTTTTTTTATTTTGCACAAACAATATACAATTTAATCCCTGTTATAATGTCATCCAATGTAACGACAACTTTAATATAACGTCTTTAGTGGCGTGGCTACAATCTGTACGCGGCACGTATCGTTGCTAGGAGGAATTGGTCTGGATTGCGTCCTACATTGTCCGTGATGTCCATGTTGACCTTCGACCACGTGTTCTGCGTTTTTGTTATGCCGGTAAAAATTACCCCTCCCCGCCAACCCCTTACTCTTACCTATATATATATACTCCTTTATACCTCTAAGCTAGTAACACAGGCCGGCAGTACGATTTTAAAAACAAGACATAGTCTTGTCAAAAATAATATAATAATTGGAAAATTTGAAAAACTTACTTGTGTCAGTAAAGTTCCAATCCCAAGTTCTAAAGTTATTAATTAACACTATAACGATGCTTTTCTCTGTTGTTTTACAGTAACGGAATGCTGAACACCTTACGGTGCTTAAATTAAAACACTTTAGTAAATTTTTAAAATGTTCCCGTATTCACGGTCTACAACAGTACACAGATTTTGGAGGAGTCCTGGGCTTAAAAATGAGGTCATCCTCACCCAGGATAGTTCCTTGGAGTCTGCTGTGTACAACTTGTCGCCTGTGTGAAACAAAGACAGAGTAGCCGCTAAAATTCCTAAACCTCCGGAAAAAAAAATTCGATGACGAAGACAAATATCTCCGGTTTAAAAACTAATTATGAAAACATTACGGGTATATTATATTTAAGTTATTATGTGAACTCTCTCTGTATCTCCATTCGAAAGGGAAATTCCAAAGGATAAACCAGTAACTTTGCTGGCGCTATCTGTTATCATATTTAATTTTTAAAATGTTTTATAATTTTAAAAATTATAAAATGGAAAAACCTTAATTCCTCAGGGTAGGGATGAAATTTATAAAACTTACAAATTTTAGTAACGAGTAAATTCGTCATTAAGTTCGCCATGATGCGTTTCTATCGGCCAATAACGATTCGTCTGGTAGTCACGTGCGAAAATACAATCGCGTGGTGTTTTAATGACAGAAAGAACGATGCGGTTAACTGAGATGACTGACATTGGAATAAAGAGGAAAGGATAATAAATTTAAGACATATTCTATACTAATAATCATATATAATTTAATTCAAAGGAAAAAACAAGCGAATCTTAGTCGAAATAGTAATCCTTATCCACAGATCTCAATCGAAGAATTAGCCTATTTTGCACATTAGTTCTTTATCGATCCAACAAAATATCTCGGCTAGATTCTTGCCAATATGATATCTCTGATCCAAAATCTTCACTCGAATCATTTCGGCGCATGCGTTCGGTATTCAAGATGGCGAACGATACCGGCACTGCCGCTATCCACCTGTTTACAAATTTTGTTTTGTACGGCTTGTTTTATTTAGCTAGAAGATTTCGTCGAAGATTCGAAAGAAGATTTTGGATTAGAGATATTTTCTTGCATCGAGAACGAACTGGTGTACAAAATAGGCTTATTCCTCGATTAAAATCTCTCGATAAAGAATACTATTTCGAGTAAGATTCAATTGTTTCGTTCTTTGAATTAGATTATATATGATTATTTGTGTAGAATTTGTCAAATTTATTATCCTTTCCTCTTTATTCTGTTATCTCGGTTAACCGCGTCGAACTTTCCGCTATTAAAACACCACGTGGTTGTATTTTCTCACGTGACTACCAGACGAACTGTTATTGGCTGATAGAAACGCGTCTTGGCGCCAGACGAGTGATGAAAACGAGGTGGGTTCTAGAAATAATATTTGTTTATCATATATTACGTGGGTTTCGTATCTACAAACTATGACGTGCTACCTCTTGACTTTCTTCTATTAACTTTGACTGTGCACCATTTTTTACTGCTACAGCGCGAAAACACTGAGTTTACTTACCTGTCTATGTTAGGGATCTTTCATACAATGGCCGACTGGTTCGACTCCCAAGTCGTGTCGCCATGGCAACAGCTGTCCGTCGACAGACGGGTCGGGTCGTTCCACTCGGACACACTTAAAAAGTTAAATATCTTGTACTCTGGTTGGAGCAGTCGGTCAGTGTGAAATAGCCCTTAGGGTCGAGTTATAAACTCCGTATCGTATCCGTAAGAAAAGTTTGGATCGATCAAACTTTTACGGTAGGGATACGGACAATTGACCAACTGCGCATGCGCTAAGTCGCCCTCAGTCGATATACAATCGGAAGTTGTGCCGGAAGCAACCGACGAAACTTTGACAAGTTGGTAGAAACGTAACATAAGATGCCGATTAGGCCATTTAAAAGCAGAGCAGAATTATTATCAGTTATTTATCGCATTATCATACGTTATTATATGCTGATTTTAATCCATATTTAGAATGGAATGTTGTTTTAATATTTCTATTAATGATGTCTCTAATATTCATACGAATACGGTTACGTTACAGAGTTTATAACTCGACCCTTACTCATTCAAACACTCGAGTAAAATTAATATGGATATTTATTAATTGACGTTGATTGATGAAACACTATTTAACTAGAAGAGATGTTTCCTATTATATAAATTTCATTTATTTATTTATTTAGGCAAATGTAAACTCAAACTCGGCAGTTCCATTGAAAACAGATTGTTGACAAATGAAAAACATTTTAAACTGAGAAAATGAAGATAAAAGTAGAGCCAGAAAATGAATATTCACAATTTACATTTAATCGAGGTGATGAGAAGTTTGAAATTTTAAAGAATTGCAAGAAAGAATTAAATACGGATAACAAAGAGTTCTGTAGAAGAATTAAATCTCAACCATTAGACCATAAATATACACAGGTGAGTAAAATGTACTTTTCTATATGACTCTAGTATCGTTTTAAAGCGTCATTTGCAAACTTTTCTACGTTTACATTACCCCTTCCAAAATTTTAAAATAAATTTTGTCTACGAGGAAAAATTTTGATGAAAGAAATGTTAGCCAAACCCGAAAGGGTCCATCATGTCTACATATAAAAACTGTCAAATAGATATTAGTGAGACAGTTGTCTCCAGGACTTTTTTACAACTTATTCGTTATCATTTGCCTGACTTCACTTACGATATGAACTAGGCTGGAATATTCAAATTTCAGACCTGTAGATTCCCGTTATAAACCTCTGTTCGTCTGTTCTTTTTAAATCTGATAACAGAGTGAAAATAGTAAACTTTTCTACCGGAGGATTAACCGTAGTTACGTGATTTTTTAAATTAAAATATGATTAAAAACTGACGTCGATACAAACGATTTTTAAACCTGAATTACAATGAATAATTATAAATACTACAATTGAGTCGATTGACCTATTTGAATCGTTAAAACAGACAAATGAACAGTGGTGGGTTATAAGTTCATGGGTCAAGGCAAATTAAGTAAGAAGGCCCCATGTGAAGTGACTTCATCGGGAACTGAAGGGGAGGGAGGGGAGGAGTTGACCTTTAGTGAACGTCCGTTTATTTCATTAAATTTTATACAGTTTATTCATTTTATTAGATTTATTTCAAAATTTCTTGTGTTTTGTTTCTACTTATTGTAATTATTATACGTGAAGTAAGATTTAACGGGGGAGATTTATTGAAGAGGAGAAACATTACGGAAACTTTGACAAACTGAAATAATGAGATAGAGGGAGTAAAAGTGTCAAGAAAAATGCGCATGTAATTTATGGACATGTCCTAAATGTCACATTTATTACAGTATAAGCCATAGCAGAACTTATTTTAATTACAACAGAAAAATACAATTAAATGTTATATTTTTAGAAATTCTCGAAAATGTTATATTTTTGTGAATAGGCTAAACTTCAAACTATGAACAATTAAATAGTTAATAAGAACTAGTCGAAATAAATATTTTGTATGTTTTATATTATACGAATGGGGCGGGAGAATAATATACAAAGAATTTATTCAAATTTTGGATCATTTTGAGTGAAGAAATGTGCTTTTAACAGAGAAAGAATTCAACATTTTATAAGTAGAGAGGGTAAGATGTTGTATTCTAAGGTTTAATAACTGATAAGCTGTCATTTTTACCTATTCATTTGGTATGAGTATGCTCCAGATTTTAACCAAGTAATCGAATTTTTATAATAAAACAATCACAAGTAATGCAGATGAAGTATTATTATTTTGAAGGAATTTATGAGTTAAATGGAATTTTATGTTTCGATTTCAATATTATTTATTTATTCATTCTTATGTAAAATTTAACTTATGTAATAATGTAACATAAGTTTTTAATCGTCACAGATAAATATTTATGAAAATTCAATTTTAACAAATAACACAAACTGTTCCAGTTGTTGGACTAATTTCGGTTATAACAGTGAAATAGGTAAGAGACTTAATGCTTTTAACATAATAAATATATGTTTCTAGTGATTAAAGGAATAGTTAAAACATGAATATGAATTCATAGACATTACAATTTATATACGGTGTACATGAAAATAAATATGCATTTTAATATTATCAATATTTGTACTTCATTAAGGCAGTCAGTTCAATTTATCAGCATTCTAGAACAGAAAAAATCTCAATTTAAGTATTTTAGAAATCGAAGTGTGATAGAATTCACTTTGTTTTTAATTAAAAATTTAGTTTATTCTTTAATTTAGTCATTTTGTCTTTTAACTCCAGAAGAGAAAGATAATCTTCTAAATAATTAAAACTAAAGTTAATTTTATTTATTTATTTCAATTCTTCGCTTAGAATTTTTATAATAAAAATACTTTTTAAATTCCTATACAGATTATAAGAAAGAGGAAATAAAAGAGGAGAAATGTGACATTAAACAGGGCATAAAATCAGAATGTAAAGTCGTTTTGAAAAGATTGAATTTTAACGTAAAAACTGAAGATTGTAAAGGAGTTTATCTACCAGATGAATACGAAGATTTAAAGGTTAGTGATAGAAACTATAAAATATTTTACACATTTTATAACTTAAATTTGTAGATTAGTTTTTTTGAATTATTGAAAGCAGAGGTAAATATAACCAATTTTATACAATTATACTGTAAATCAAGGTGTATTCTGTATATGGTTTCTCAAACAGAATCCTGGGATCCCGGTTGTCTTTTTAACTCGAGAAATTCTTCTCATTCGGGTAAATCCTCAAATTTCCTAAAAGTTCACTTTTTTTTTTTTTTTATTTTGTGTTAAAGTTGAGCAGATTTTGCAAATACAAAATATAATTAACTCATAAAATGTCAAAATACATTTGTATTTATTAATTTTAAACCTATTTATTAGTTTTTTAAATTTTTGCTGGTTATGGCATGTCACAAATAGGGATTGCAATCCAGCAATGTTTTCAATCCAGCTGGATTTTTGCTGGATTGAAATCATTCCAGCTGGATCCAGCGCGGATCCAGCGTGGATGTATTTTTAGTGCAATAAAGTGTTATCTGTCTATCTATCTACCCAGAAATTTATGGTTTTTTAAAGAAATAAAACATTTTTTAAAAATACGTAAGAGACTTTTATTATTTAGACTGGTTACTATAAATCAGTAAAACTTCTTACACATTTAGATAGTAAACTTAACTTTGGTTCGGTTTAACACTTGATAGTGATAATTAACTTTAAATGTTTAATTAAAGATTACATTATAATTATAAGTTAAATAATAGCAAAGGTAATTCTACTAATTAATTTATATTAATATATTATAATAATGTAAGTGTGATATTCTGGCCCCTTTTTGTTGTTGTTTTACTATCGTTCTCCCCACAACACCAGTAATTAGTAAGGAAAAAGGGAGATAGTTCACAGCGACAGAAGAGTCGATGAATATTATGTGGTTTTGAGTAAGCGTGCAGGTGTCTACAGACACGTGCCACGTGCAGCAAAAGGAGGTGACAAAGGGTCGTGCATTGATGTTTCTTTTGCGTTCGTTATTGCGTAGTTGAAGCTATCGGGGATCGAATTTATCACTTTTGTCTGTGACATTTAACCCGAAGAGAAAGTTTCGACCGTCGATTATAGACTGTCTGTCGATTAACACGATGTTAATATAAACAACCTAGAGTCAGTCGGCGAAATTGAGAAATTATTGTCAAACCTTACGATAATTAATAGGAAAGAACTGTCAAATTCACAGGAATTTATGTCATAATATTTCACCTTCAAGACACCAACGTCAACAATTCGACCAAAGAATATGTCTGTAACAATCCGTGACGGCTGGATATGGACCCGGCACAGCTGACAGGTGTCCATATTAATCTTCAACTATTTGACAGTTCTTGCCCCTCGAAATTAGTATAAAATGGGCGCACACCCGATTGCCCGGGCGGCGTCCAAGCAACTGACAAGACCTGGTCAACTCCGTCCAACCAACACACCTAAACGAAGCCAAGCAACGAGGTAAATTTAGCTTTAGTTACTTAAGACCTCTCTCTCCCCCCCTCAATTGACCGCGAGTTAGTTTTATATAATCGGAAATTGAAAGAGGATTAGATCTCTGGAATGTCGCGGACGCCGACGCTCCTCTTCCAACGTTTTGCCTTGTATCACTCGTTTATGTAACCACTTAGTTAATGTTGTTATTAAATTTATTTGATTAATTATGCGAGAGTGATTACTCGTGTATCGCCGACGCTTCATCGACTTATCCGCGACCTCCCACTCGATTTTTGCCCTCCTAAACTGCCATCCACTGACCACGTGAGCGGGACTCACCTCCCCGTTGTCGGATAGCGGGTTAAGCCTTGATTCTTAACCACCGATTCTCACATAAGGACGGATAATCAGTGGCTATCAGTCTTACCAGTTTTCTTATATAGGCTTTATATATTAGTCTGTAGTTATTTATAAGTATATAAAACTATGTACTGGAAGTAGAATAAGTTAAATAAACTACACCTTTATGAATCCAGCAAAATTTAATAAAATAATAACGTTTACAGTTACAAAAAAATAGAACATTAAATATAGAACATAAAACGTGTTCGGAATAAATACAAAAATTAACGGAAAACGCCCAAACAAACAAAATATAGATAAACTAGCTGACCCGGCCACGCGTTTTTGTGGCTCAAAATGTATCTATTATAAATGTATAACACTTCCCCCGTGGGGGGAATTTCAAAAAATCTCTTCTTAGTGTACATTCTCTTGACGTACCCTATTAAAACGCAACCAAAAACGCATCTAAAATAGTATAATAAAAGCCGAGTTCTTCACAATAAGCCTTAATCCTGTCCCTCTCCCCGCTGGGGAATATCGAAAAATCCCTTTTTAGTGTATATTCTGTTGACGTAACCTATTAAAACGCAATCAGAAACGCAAAAAACCGCATGTAAAATAGTATAATAGAAGCCGAGTACTTCACGGTAAGCCATAATCCTGCCCATCTCCCCTCAGTGGGGGGAATTTCGACATGTATATTATATAAAAACACGTGCGTATTAGAATGCAACGTTGTGTCAAAATTTCAAAGGAAATGGTATGAACAAACAAACGTTATATTTTATTTATATAGATAGATAGAAAATGATCTGCTATAGTCCATTCTCACAGAAAAGCATAATGCCTCACAGAAAAGCAAACTTAGGTCGTCGGAAGTTAGCGCCATCTGTTGTTGGACATAAAAGCCTTAATCCATATATAAATATATTTTTGAAAGGGGAGAAATGGTGGTCTTCACATATGCCACAAACCTTCGCGGGAGTGTATTAAACAACTTCCCGAAGTTTCATGGCAATCGGATAAATGGTGTGGTAATGCATGAAGGACAAACACACACACACACACACACACACAGACATACATTCGTTTTTATATATATAGATAAACAAAATAAATAGCGGAAAAATATATATATAAGATATAACAACGAAACCAGCATTGTCCGTTAAAAACATTAATTAATGTAAAAGGATCTCCGCACGGTAGACAATGAGCCCCCATCTCTATGGTTTGTACAACCAGTTGTCGTGTGCGCCTTGCAGATTTCCAATCTCTCAAGATGTTTGACCGTTTGCTTATTCGTCGTCGTTTTTATATTTGCCGCTTGATCCCAATGGACGTTAACATCTTTCTGTCTTGCGTATGATGCCAGCGCAGTATTGTCAAGGTTTTTACTGATTGTATATCTGTGCTCTAGAGCCTTTGTTTTAAACTGCGCATTGTTGCTCCCACATAAACAAGCTTGGAATTGAAACGTTGGTTGTGTAAAGGCATCGAATATATGTACCCGTTCATATTCTGTTGAATTCCGATCTTTCTTCTTTTTATCGTTTCTTAAAAGTTTGAAAACAGTGGGATTACGTCGGTATACAATAGAAAATTATTAGACCTGGCAGCTATGTATCTTGTTTAAAAATGGGATGTAATTAAGCACTATTCTTTTTATATTTATTCCATACACATTTTATGTTCTATAGTTAATGTATTCTTTTGTAACTGAGGAAGATCGTTATAAGCGATTGAGTACGTTATTAATTTATTAAATTTTGCTGGATTGATTAAAGTATAGTTTATTTATAAGTAATTTAATTATTAGTGTTAGTAAAGTAGTGAGTAAGTAATTAGTAGCAGTCTAGTGGTTAGCAAAGCGGCAACGCGACAATGTAGACTTTTGCTCCATTATTTAGAAAGTTAACTGAGTATTTGCGGATCCGCAGCGCTGGATTTAGCACCTGTTGCTGGATGCAGCAGGCCGAAGAATGCGCTGGATCCAGTTGGACTGCTGGATGTGGGATCCAGCAATTGCAATCCCTAGTCACAAATGGCCAATAATCAATATGTAGCTTATTTGTGACAGGACTCTGAAAAATTCTTTACTTGTCAGAACCTGTAATATCTGAAATAATAGTACGTAAGTTGTCCTAATTTTTAACCATGCCCAGTAGCTCCAATAACTGCGTAACGCCAAATTGTGGAAATTGGGCAAGGAAACAAACGAGTACGAAGTCTGCAAGTATGAAGTTTTTCTTCACAAACCTGATTTATTAAAGCCGAACGAACTGCCGAATTATTGGGCCATAAGTATTTGGGCCGATGTTGCTATTAGAACAGTTGCGGTAGACAAATCAAGAATACTAGCGAATGAAAGAAGTACTACAATCTCGAAAACGAACTAGAAATCCTCCAAGGCTACAGGTGGAAAGAGAGATGTTATCTGTTTTTCCACCTCTTAAATGCATTAAAGACGATTCCACTCACATCAATTGACTCGGAAAGGGAATTTGTTGGACTAATGCAAATGATTCAGTCAAATCAGAGTTAACATTTAACAAAGAAAGTTTATTTCTACGTCTAATCCATTCGAAAACAGGAAAGAAAGTGCGCGGGGAAGTGGACAAGTGTTTACATAAAGGTCATAAGTTATGTCACCCGCCTGACACCTGATCGAGGTTCACATACTTAGCGAAAGGGAGTGCAGGGTGACAACAAATTCCACGAAACTTGCTACAAACAATTGCTACAAATCCCCCCTTTTTGGGGAAGTTTCGTGCTTACATTTATTCTCACTTAATACAATGTTTATTTCACATTGATTCTGTCTAAACAGATTTTCAATTTAAACGCGTTTAATGGTTTTGTCAAAAAATCTGCCGCCATTTCTTCCGTTGGGATGTATTTAATAACAACATTACCTGATCTAACGTTTTCGTGTACATAGGCTATTTTTCTTACTACATGTTTCGTCTTGTAGTTAGGACTTCCGTTGTTGATCAGACTAATCGCAGCCTGGTTATCGCTATAAATCGTGGTTGTTTGGTTAGAACCTTTCTCTTCTAATTCATTTAGGATCATTTGTAGCCATGATGATTCTCTCGTAGCCTCGGTTAATGCCGTCAATTCACTTTCGCATGTTGATAACGCCGTTTGATTTTGCTTCTTGCATTTCCATGATAAGAGGTTCTGTCCTAGTAGAAAAAGGTATCCGCTATTCGAACGTTGACCTGCATTTCCGTCTTTCCAATTAGCATCTGCGTATCCGATTAAGTTGGTGTTTTGGTCACGTTTGTATACGATTCCCTTAGTTTGGGTTCCTTTTAAATATCGTATCAGTCGTTTCGCTGCTTGGACATGTATTTCCTTCGGATTTTGTGCGTATTGTGACAGTTCGCTGATCGGCTGGCACAAATCGGGTCTCGTTGTTAAACTGACATACATCACGCTTCCCAAAATTTCTTGGAAATGTTTCTTATTTCCACACGGTGATCCTTCACTGTCGTCTAATCGTTGGTTGGGATCCATGGGTGTGTTTACTGGCTTACAATCCTCCATTTTGAATTTTCTAAGTATCTCTTTTATTTGTCTCTGTTGCGTCAGTTTTATTCCATCTTCGGATTTCGTTATTTCTATTCCTAAAACGCATTTAGGGTTCCCTAGGTTAACTAAGTCGAAATATTTCGCAATTTTTCCCATGGCTTCGTGTTCGATTCGCTTATTCGAGGATATTGTTACCATGTCATCAACATGTAATCCTAAGTATAGGGTGTTTCCATCTGCTTGGTATTTAAACGCGCAGGGGTCTGCTTTTAATTGTTCGAACCCGTTTTGGCACAGGTGTTCAGTAATCGTCCTGAACCAGGCTCTTCCAGCCTGTTTTAAGCCATAGATGGAGCGATTTAATTTGCATATTTTTGATTCTTTTCCTTCTCTAACGAATCCCATCGGTTGTTCCATATATATGCATTCGTCTAAATTGCTATGCAAGTAGGCTGTTTTAACATCATATTGACTTATCTTCCAATTCTTTTGTATTGCCGTCACTAACAGGATTCTTAGCGTTTCTAATTTCATTACAGGTGAAAATGTTTCTTTGTAATTTATTCCATACTTTTGAGAACATCCCAGGGCTACTAGTCGGGCCTTTTTCGTATTTATAGATCCATCCGGGTTCATTTTGTTTTTGTATACCCATTTTGATTTTATGACATTAGTGTTCGGTTCTCTATCTACTAGGTCCCATACTCTGTGTCTTATTAGTGATTGATATTCATCTTTCATGGCTTTCCACCATGATTTTTGTTCTCGGCAAGTAGTTGCTTCTTCGAAGGTATTTGGTGTGAAATCTTGCGTCATATTTACCACATCCGTATCACTCCATTCGTCTGTATCTGAGAAATTTTCGTCGTAGTTTGGTCTGATTCCTCGTTGGATTTGTTCTCTGATTCTATCTGATCTTCTAGGCATTTGAATATTGGTGTCTTCACTTTGGTTAAGGTTGGGTTCTTCATTTGTGTCGGTTTCCTCATTGAGTATATCGTCGTCCCTTATCCTTTCTGTACTGATGGGTGTGAGGCCGTTGTTTTCGTTCATATCGCCTAGATCTATCTCTATCCATTGATATGTTTGTTTTTCTTTACTAGTTTCCCCGTCTGAGCTGTTTAACAATTTGCTTCCCAATCGATGTTCAATGAATTTAATGTCCCTGGTTTCCTCCACCTTATTCGTTTTTGGGTCGTATACCCTGTATGCTCGTCTGATTCTGGAGTATCCTACAAATATGACTGGTCTCGATTTCGGCTCTAGCTTGTCTCGTTTTACCTTTGGGGTCCATGCGTATGCTAGACATCCGAATACTCGTAAATGTGATGCTGAGGGTTTATTTCCAGAGAATAGTTCCTCGGGGGATGCACCCTTTTCTAGTTTGGTGGGTGTGCAGTTCTTTAGGTACGTCGCCGTTCGTGCGGCTTCGGCCCAAAAGATTTTCGGTAATTGACTTTCTACTAGTAAAGCCCTTGTCCCTTCGAGAATTGTTCTATTTGCCCTTTCGGCGATTCCGTTGCTTTGCGGTGAATATGTTGTTGTTAACTGATGTTGTATTCCATGTTCGTTGCATATACGAATGAATTCTCGGCTTACGAATTCCGTGCCGTTGTCCGTTCTGATGCTTTTTATTTTGTTGTTTGTTTTGTTTTGCATCGTTTTTATAAAGAGTTCTAGCATATCGGCTGTCTCATCCTTTGATGTTAGGAAATTTGTGAATATTTTTCGGCTATAGTCGTCTACTATCGTCATCATGTATCTATCGCCGGTGAGCGATTCGACAGGCATCGGCCCTACTAGATCTATGTGGATCAGTTCTAGGGGGTGTTTCGTCTTATTACCCTTAGTTTCTTTGAACGGTTTTCTAGAGTGTTTGGCCTGTATGCATATTTGGCATTGGACCATTTTTGTCTCCTTGTAGTCGAGTCCTCTAAGTAAGTTTTGTCTTTTCATTATGTCGAGGTATGTTTCATTTACGTGTCCTAGTCTCCTATGCCATAGAAATTTTTCATTCCTCTCTAGCTCATTAGTGATGGCTTGTTTAGCGGAATTTCTTTCATCAGCCTCTAGAATAAAAAAGCCATTTTTTCGGATCGCTTTCGCTATCTGTTCGTTGTTTTTGGAAATGATTTTTCCTCCTGTTTTATCAAGAATGATTGTGTAGTCATCTTCAACCAATTTGTTTACAGAGAGGAGGTGTCCATCTAGCTTTGGAACATATAGGACGTCTTTTAATACTATGGGCATATTGTCTTCCATCACCGTTCCCTTTCCGTTGGCATATATGTGGTCTTTACTGGCTACTCGAATACTTCGTGTGTCCGGATTTATGTCTTTGATCCAGTTTTTATTTGATGTCATGTGTGATGTAGCAGCGGAGTCGATTACCCATTCTTCTTCTTTGTCTTTGTTGGCTCTTTCGTCTCGCGTGAACCAAGCTCTTTCCCGAGTAGGCTTAGCATCGACGTATCTGACTTTGGTTTCCGATTTCTCTCTTCTCGCTTTTGTTCCGACGTCACGCGTGCAATTTCGATATCGGTCGGTTTTCTGTTCGTGTTTCTGTGAGTTTTCTGGGTTATACCAGCATGCTGAAGATTTGTGTCCGAATTTTCCACAAGTAAAACATCCTTTCTCTTTTACGTATTTGCCCTTTTGGGATCTTGAACGAAAAGCTGATTCGCGTTCGTTGGATCGAGAAATGCTTGCTCTGTCTTCTTCCTTTTGGAAGGCGTATTCTAGGTCGTTCATCGTCGCGTCCTTTATGCTTTCGAGTTTTCGGGCAATATCATGAAATTTAGGGGGCAGTCCGTCGGTTATTAAAGTTATCAATTCCGTTTCTTCCATTCCTAAATTTACCATTTTGGCTTCTTCATTTAGTTCGCGAGCCCTTCTAATATATTCCTTCCAGTTTTCGTCCCTCTCCATTTTTAATTTCGAGAGCTTTGATCGACACATTTTTCGTTTAGTGTCTAATCGACCTTCGTATCTTCGTTCTAGGTCTTCCCAAACATCGCGTGCAACGCTTAGATTCAAAATTAGACTAACCTCGTGTTCTTCCATTGTGCATGTGATGATTCTAAGAGCTTCGCTGTTCTTCTTCCGCCATGTATCGTAGGCTGCTTTGTCTTCGGGAGTGGCTGTTTCTCCAGGAATTTCTGGTTTGGGTCTTTCGAGTACGTGCATCAGATCTTGACCTTCTAATAGATTCTTTATTATATATTTCCATATTAGGTAGTTCGATCCATTTAACTTGGGTATTGAACTCAATCCTTTAGCTTTCTCGGCCATCTTTCTTTGTTCTCTCAGTATTTTTCTTCGGAAGCCTTACTCGGAAACAAGATATCACTTGGGTGACTTGTTCTTTAAACGTTTCCTGCGTTTTCTGCGTTCTCTGGGCCCATAACCGATTGTTGGACTAATGCAAATGATTCAGTCAAATCAGAGTTAACATTTAACAAAGAAAGTTTATTTCTACGTCTAATCCATTCGAAAACAGGAAAGAAAGTGCGCGGGGAAGTGGACAAGTGTTTACATAAAGGTCATAAGTTATGTCACCCGCCTGACACCTGATCGAGGTTCACATACTTAGCGAAAGGGAGTGCAGGGTGACAAATTCCACGAAACTTGCTACAAACAATTGCTACAGAATTCTCGGTAGCCGGACTTTTCATTATTAAAATAATAACCAGATTGAGTGATCGGAGTATTGACCATCTTTCCTTTTTAAAATCTTATAAAAATTTACAATAAAATTTTGTATTATGTTTTATTTAAAAATCGAAAATTTCCTTCTAAGTTTGAACTTTGGTCTAAGTTCATTTTTTAAAATTTTCAACTCAATTCAAAGAATTCTTTTTTTTATTGTTGTTATTGTTGTATGCAGATTCCAGCAAACTTCAATAATTTTTTCTATTCGTGAAAATTTCTACGTAATTAAAAGGTAATTTTTAATATATTATATATCTTACACAGCATTATTAATATGATTTTTGAGGTTGCGTATTAAATTACTTTAAAAATGAAAAATAATTATATCATTTGATTTCAAGATATTTTGTATATCTTAAAAATAATAGATTCTATCCCGGGAAACAGTTCACTTTTTCCCGAAATCAAGCAAAGACCGGGAAATGAGAAACCCTAAATGAAATGAAAATGGCAACGGGATCGAGTCAGCCCTCGGATTTGTAAGCGACTAAAATTATATTTTTGAGATTCATCGAAAGACCGATAATAGTAAACAGATGGCCTATAACCATATGAACATTTTTATTATAGAAACATCCGTTTGTGAGGTTGTCGACAAAAGTAAAATAGACAATTGACACGAAGTCAATGTATTTAGATAGAGTTAGATAACCTAATAAATAGGATTTTAACAATTTGGAGGGCTTATTACACCAAGGCTGACCTAAAAATAGATATATCTTTTACAAAAAAAATAGTCTTTAATAATCACCTTCATATTTAGGAAAGGATGCATTCCGGGTACAAGTATCCCTCATCAGCTTACAAAGCAGTGATTCCTAAAGTGGGCGCTACCACCCTCGAAAAAGTTTGGGGATTACTGGTTGAAGCAGAGCCGTAACTAGGATTTTGGACGCCTACGGCCAAAAAATAAAAATGGCGCCTTTTTAATATTTGTTATTAAAAAAAATTATCTAGTGACGTTCAATAAATTTTTCAACTACGTATACGGTAAATAATTTAAAATATATCTTTATAAATAACCTTTTTTTGACTATCATCGATTTCACTTTGTTACACACGCAAATGACTCCAACATATATACGGCCGCTTATCAACATTGTTATGAAGTAAATAATATCACTTTTAACTGTCAAAATTAAATAAATATTTAACCCTTTATTGGTATGTTACCGGTAACAAAACAAAAATAATAATTACTTAGTAATAAACATAAAAAATAAAAGTTTATAATTAACATATCAGATTGATGAACGTTCACAATATTAACTAATATCTTTTGAATAACAGTCACAAATTCATCTATAACGTCCTCAAAATCAGTTTCTTTAAAATATCATTTTCGAAACTAATCAATCTGTCTTGGGACATTGTAGAACGTAAATAGTTCTTAATGATTTTCAATTTACCGAAACTTCTCTCACCTTAAGCAGCAGTCACGGGCAGAGTAAGCATTATCCTTAATGCAATACTGATGTCGGGATAAGACTCAGAGATCCCACTTGACTATTCCCTGTAATATTTGTAAATGGTGTAAAGATATCAAATTTTTAAATATTATTTTTGCTTGACTTTAAAAGCGTCCAATTGCACTATATACAATGCAACAATGGGCTACAGCTTTTTAAAATCTACTAATGGCATGGTAACCAAATTTTTCCATTTAAAAACTCAAATACCTACAATATCGTCCTTGAACGTCTCTGTTCCCTGAGTTCAGGAAACCGAGACGAGTTCAACGATACCCTACTTTTGGACCGTAGACGAACAATAAGAAAGTTATCATATTTACGATTTCTTGCCTTTAACAATGCATTCTACGACGATACCGTTGAACTCGTCTCGGCCCCTTGTGTTCAGATATATACTAAAAGTCCCGAAATTCCATGGGGTGTAATCTATTCAACTTCTATCTACTGAACGTGATTTTAGAGCACCATCTCGTGTCGCTATGTCCTTTAAGTGTTGTCTTTAGTAATGTTGTAATTTTTTCCCATCTTCGGGTAGAAGAAGCAAAAAATTAAACAATTTCTGGATTATTCCAAAACAATGAAATCATCTCCACGGTAATGCTTGCTGCGTGCACTCCAATTAAATTAAGCTAAGGAACAAATTTGGCAAGATCGTTTAATCGTGCTACATGCGCTTGCATGCCATTATATCAATATATTCCGGCCATGTTTGCTCCGTTATCGTTTCTTTGCCCTCTTATGTTTTTAAAATCTAAACCATCACTTTTTAACTTATCCAAAACTTCAATTGCTAGTCCTTGTCCCGTTTTACATTTTGATAGTACAAAATCAACAAATCTCTCTTCGATAGTTACCACTTCATTTTCAATTTTGACATATCTGATAATCTGGCATACTTGTTCTTTATAAGATATATAAGGAGTACTATCAATTATTATGCTAAAATATTTTGCTGTGTTTATATTATTTATAATTTTATTTCGAACTTTAGATGCTAGTAAAAAAATAAATTCGTTTTAGATTTTTGTACTTAAATACAATACTTGGCCTTTTGTTCTTTCATTAATAGCACATGCGATGTAAACACCGAACCTATCGTAACAATATAGATAAATACGTGCGGTCGTATTTACTGCAAAGAAGTTCTCGGAAGTGAACTATTGTTGATAAAATATCATATTCATATTTACATATTTCAATTTGTTATAATTGTTAACAAATTGAAATATATAAATTTTTTTCTTTTCCAAAAGAAGAAGACCAAAGATGCATTGGAAAGAAGACTTGAACTAGAGAGGACTTAAGAGAGAAGAAGCCCTTGATAGGGAAAAATGGAAGAAACGCATTAGAGAAGGAAACGCGGATCCCGTATAAACATGGAAAATGGCGAGGATAAAGAAAGAATTTATATATTTAAATAACAAAAAAAAAAATGGCGGTTTATTTTTGAAATATATGTTCGTAGAAATTACAGATCATAAATACTATATAAATATAGATATAAAAGTTTCTTTTGTGTTATTAATTTTGAATACGTATTATTCTGAAACCTTCTCGTTGACGCGTTTATTAAATCGGCGCCTATGGCGAAGGCCACATTGGCCATACCCTAGTTACGGCTCTGGGTTGAAGGTGTTACTTGTCAAACAATATATCATGATTTCAGTGGTTCCGTTATCGTTAAATCGGTTTATACTGTTTATGAAGCTATAAATAACTGTAGCACGTGTATAGTCTCGGAGGAAGTCCTCGTATCGTCATACATGATCTATCCTAGACTATAACAATTACTCCTTATAACCCAAATTGCATTGACACATTCATATATCACTATACTCAACGGATTTTATTGTAAAACCTCAAATTTTTATTTGGGAACCACTGGTCTAATAAGTTGCCTAGTGGATAAAATCACTGAACACAGTTGATTATGTGTTTTTTTTTTTTGGTAAATGTGCTGATCAAGTAGAGTTTTCCGGGTTTCTTCACTTTTGCAACACCTAATAGGGGCCAGTTGCCCATAGAAAGTACTTCCAGGAAGATCCCCCTTTCAGCAGATTGCCCACATGGTGCATTCCCTTATACAACCGTAAACCAAACCAAAAAAAGAATAATTAATTTCAACAAAATATGTAAGAAATAATTTAGTTTTAAGGCATTTTTTTAATGCACAACAATGCGTTATGATTTACGTAATTATTTTCATATATAACATGGTTTTTTCTGTTTTCTTTAGCCTGTCAAGAACGAATTCTTCATTCCCGACAGAAATGACAAGAACGTACAAAGTAAGTAACATGTTACAAGTTTACTTGTTAAATCCTTTTTTGAAGATCAGACTTTACATATAGGCTAATATTAGCGCAATGTAACATTTAAAATTTTGGTGGCACCATGCGTAGAATCATGTTTTGTTTAAAAAAACTTGTTATATTTTTACCTATTATAAAATAAGAAAAAACTTAGTTTTTAGGGAAGTCTGACCATACTGGAGATAGACCCGACCTCCATTATCAGTCTACCTCCTGGACCTTCAACCACTAAAATAGTTAATAATATTTTGTGATTGAAGTTTCGAAAAGGTTAAAATATTAAATGTGCGTGTAGTTTGAAACAGTTCGTGTAAATATCGTATTTAACTTTTAAATTTCAGTTAAGAAGAAAGAAGAAAGTGAGCAATACGATATTGAGCACAATTCAAAAAGACAAAAGGAGAATAAATGTAATGCAAACAAGACGAAATTCATCCCTTCAATTAGAAAACACAACAAAATTGAAAGAAAGATTAAAAGGAAATACTTCAGAGCAACGCGGTCATCTCACTCTAAACAAAATCACAAATGCGATTTATGTAAACAGACTTTTGTAAACAAGACAATACTACAAACGCATTTGTTCTTTCATATTGGAAAGAAACCATTTAACTGCACAACCTGCAATCAGAAATTTTCCTGGCAATTTTTACTGAGAAGACACTTGAAAGAACACAACACCGAAAAACAAATCGAAATTGATCATAAAATACATCGTTTGCCATCATCATCAAAAAATCGTAAAGTATCTGAGCGGAAACATTTTCAATGTGACATCTGCGATAAGCTACTTACTTCAAAGGGCCATTTAGAGAGGCATCACAGAACACTTCACCAAGAATCTTATTGTTGTAAGATATGTAAAAAGGAATTTCAAACGAAACCGTTATTAACAAGACACCAAGTTAGTCATAGTGAAGATCGACCTTTTAAATGCGATATTTGTGATAAGGATTATAAAACAAAAACCATTTTAAAAATGCATCATAAAACGCACAGTGATGAACGTAACTATTCTTGTCAAATATGTAACAAAAGTTTTAAGACAAAAAAGTGTTTAAGAGCACACGTTCTTATACATACCGATGAATGCAAGTACTGTTGTCAGATATGTAACAAGTATTTTAAAACAGAATTCTCTTTGAGACAACATAAAAAAACTCACGAAGGTAAGTATTTTTGTGACGTATGTAAAACAGGATTTAGACGCAAAAGTAGTGTTAACAAACATCGCATTGCTCAACATCAGAACATGTTTTATTGCAGTTATTGTCGTAAGTCATTCGAAACTAAAAATATGCTGGAAGCTCATAAGAAAACCCATATTGAAAAATGTAATATTTGTAAAAAGGAGCTTTCCTGTAAAGCCTATTTAATCCGTCATCAGAGAATTCATTCTGGCATAAAACCGTATATTTGTGAGGTGTGTAACAGACGTTTTATATCAACTTCTGCGTTGAAAAATCACCAAAGTTCTCACAATAAAGTCAATCGTACGTTACGTTACGTTTGTGAGGTATGTAAGAAGGGTTTTAAAACTAAATTTCACCTCTTAAGGCATCAACCCGCTCACCAAAGAAAGGAGCATTTTTGCAGCCATTGTAAACGCAGATTTAAAACAGATATTAAACTGAAACTGCATTTACAGTTTTCTTGTTCAGAAATACACTCCAAACGGTTACTTTATCAATGTAATATCTGTAAACAGAGCTTACGGAAATAGTTTTGATTTGGAGCAGCATCTATTTGCTTACAATGGTCAGATACACTTCCGTTGTGATTTTTGTATAAGGAAATTTACATCAAAAGTTGAATTCGAAACTCATAAAAAGACTGCTCATCCGCCGGGAGGAAGGTATGAATGCAAAGTTTGCAATAAGACATTTCGGACACAGACTTTTTTAAATAGACATATGAAAATGAATACCGATTTAAACGTTATGGAATGTGATGTTTGTGGTAAGAAATTCTGTTCGTTCAAAGGTTTAAAATATCACGCGCGAAGTCATCTTTCACAATAAGATTTCCTGTGTGAAATACATATTATTTATACTAATATACGAAATATATTATACAGGACAATAGGTATGAATATTGAGATTTTACTGATTACTTTTATGTTTGTCATTTCGCTTATAATAATTGAACTACAATTTCAACAAATTGCAGATTTATAAATGCCCATTGTTCACCGTCGCTGTCTGTCTTTTTCGAATTCGAGAACGAATAAGATAGATAAAGTCGTGACAAGATATGGACAGCTCAGGGCAGGAAGCCCCGATTATATATGCAGTCTGACGGTGCATACCAGAATACTTACATAGTTAATCGGTGCCTTCTGTCACTAAGATTTCACTGTCTGGACTCGTCTTTCTTCTATCTAACTCAATTCTCGAGATTAACGAAAGACAGGCGGACAGACAACAAGACGACCGTGGGAATTTATACGTCTACAATCTTTTCTAATTGCAGCCCAACAAGGTATTCAAAATAGAATGAACCAGTTATTGTAATAATAAATGTTGAAATTTTTATGAAATCAATTTTTAATTGTTCTGAGATGTTTTTTGTGAACTTTCTCTTTGTTTATTGCTTTATATGTAATGATTAATCAAAAATAAATAATTTTTGAATGATTTCTTAATTTGTATTTAATTTTGACAAAAGATCGATCAGTGACCGGAAATGTACAGTGTCAAAGTTCACAGTGTTAAGTGTATGAGCATGGGAAGCGAGGTGTCTGTTCCACACGGGCCAACGTAATACGTATTCGTACTTGTGTGGTTTACTACTAACAAAAGAAATGTAAATTGAAATATTAAGCATTTAATTATTTCCATTTATTCTTCCTTTAATTTTAGTAAATCGCATTGTACTGTGTGTTTCGCATTTAATACAACAGTAATTTCGTCTTAAATTTGTTCAAAGATTTACATTACCTCAATTTTCAATATAAATATTCAATCTCGCGTAACTCAACTTACTTCAATTTTTATTGTTATCCCGACGGAATTAGCATGATTTGTGATCGATTAAATTGTTCCTAAATTCTCTAATGTTTTCATTAGCAATGCCTCACCACAAAAAAAAAAAAAAAGTCATTTATACACTAATACTTAGTACTAATGTAAATTTAATAATTTTTATGATGATAAGGTTCATTGGTGGTCGCGGGTTTGCGCCTTATTAACCGGCTTGTAGCGTGCAGTTTTCTAGTTTTTCTTCACGTGCCTAATACCTAAGCAAAGAATCAGTTTTCCATATTAAATACCCGATTAGAAAATTTGTCCATGTGTTGCGTTGACTTATTCAATAGATAATAAATTAGTTAAATTTTAATGACAATTGATGACGTGCCGTAAACGTTGACATTTCTTTTCACTTTCCCTGCTGTTATATATAAGAGAAAGAATGCATGGCGATCGGACAAAAAATGACCCCCTGAAGACTTTTATATTTTTTGACATATGACACCTTGAAACGTCGAGAAATGCTTAAACATTCGGTCGTAATTTGTTCAGACCTGTCCGTGACATGCGCTTTCGGGGATAATTTCTTTACTTATAAATGTTAGTTTGTGCGGGGCCCGATTTTGTTCACCCTGTTTGAAACTAACACTGCTTTTTGTCGAAATTTTCTGACATTTAGCAGGAAGGATTGCGTATTATCACCGATTATTGAACATTCCATATATTTATTTTTCCGTATTTCATTTATACATATATGTAAATATAAAAAATGGAAAGCACGGGGGTCAACAGGGTTCGCGGGGGTTCCCCTTAACAGTGTCCTTCCTTTTAAGCAATGGGTGATGACAACCCTACATAAAATTCATCTTTTTAATTCCACTTTGATAAAACAAAGACTCATTATTTTGCCTAGAGTAAGCGTAAGATTAAAATTGGTCAGGTAAATTCTAGATCTAAAAGAATAAGTACAACCGAGACCCCCGAGAGCAGTAAATTCCGATTTAACCAACATGGAGTAAGAATGGCTTTGTCAAGGGTTGTGAAACAGCACCACAACGTCAAGTTTGACTTGAAGCTCCTCTCAATTCTTCAACCTTTATTTTCTCATTAAAATTATTTCGTCGTGCTTCGAGGGAAAATTTCCAGTATATTATAAATATGTAAATGAAGGCACAGACTAAAGATACACAGAGACTGAAAACTCCCTACGCCATTTATGTTATCGATTTTAAAGTCACGTGATCAATTTATACCAATCACAATGCAGAACTGTGCCAAACTTGGTTACAGGACACCGCCATCGAATTCTTATAGCGTCGTGTCTACCTGACGTCACAAATGTTTGGGTTAAATTTATTCTTTTAGATTTATATCATTCGTAATTACAGATATTTGTAATTGGAATATAAAAAATAAAGAAATAACAATTGTGCATATGAATATACCGGGTGCATAGGAGAGTCCTTTTAACCGGAAAATTCTTGCGAACGGAGAGAGCTACAGCTATGCAAGTGAGGTAACGGTATAGTAATGCGACTACGCCCGACCTAATGCAAACGACAGCAGCGCCCCTAGTGGCGAAATTTGGAAGATAGGCAGTACAATTCGAAAACGAAAACAGATAAGCTAACTTTTCAATTAGAAAGTTTTAGAGCATCAATTAATTAGTACGAAACGACATGTGGTTCACACGGATAAGATAAATTGTCGCCTGTATACCCAAAAATGACCGACAGCGATGCACGCCATTTTGTGTAACGTTTGAAAGGAATAGCCATAGGTATGAAGAAATATGTACAATTTATTGCATAAAATACGTACTTACGTCAATACAGTTTGATAACATCACACAAAAAACAACGGAAATGCAAACTGTCACACAGTGATAACAAGTTTTCGAACATACTCGAAATTAACTGTATCACTGTGTGACAGTTTGCTTTCCGTTGTTTTTTGTGTGATGTTATCAAACTGTATTGACGTAAGTACGTATTTTATGCAATAAATTGTACATATTTCTTCATACCTATGGCTATTCCTTTCAAACGTTACACAAAATGGCGCGCATCGCTGTCGGTCATTTTTGGGTATACAGGCGACAATTTATCTTATCCGTGTAAACCACATGTCGTTTCGTACTAATTAATTGATGCTCAAACTAACTTTTCAATTAGAAAGTTTTAATCTGTTTTCGTTTTCGAATTGCACTGCCTATCTTCCAAATTTCGCCACTAGGGGCGCTGCTGTCGTTTGCATTAGGTCGGGCGTAGTCGCATTACTATGCCGTTACCTCACTTGCCTAGCTGTAGTTCTCTCCGTTCGCAAGAATTTTCCGGTTAAAAGGACTTTCCTATGCATCCTGTATTTATTTTAATACTGTATTAAAATAATTACTAAAAAATGAAACAAAAAAAATAAAAATAAACACGTAGTATAGAGTAGCCTACTTATTAAAATATTTTATTATTGTTAATACATTTAATTATACATTAGATTTAAATTAAACATTACTGACATTGTCAGACTGTAATCAATAGATTAACGAAATTCTTTTATCCTGAGAAAATTTCCAGAAATAATTGATTATTTGCCAAAAATGCTTAATTAAAGTCTTGACATCTTTCTCTAGAGATAACATACACAATACATTTATTTGCCTTTATACTAAAGACTTCATAATATTAAGTTTGTTTAATACATGTTATACTTAAAATTAATAATAAAAGTAAAGGAGAAGTCCGTATTGTTCGATATTTTCTAGTATATTTATTATATTAATACAAAGAAGATAGAATAATTATTTTAAAATATATAAATTATTTTGAGGAACACTGCTCTAAAACCTCCCCAAACGTAAAAGTCTGTTCACATATATTACATTGATAAAGTAATTGTTTGGGGTGTCTTTCTATACAACAAGATTTTAAATGCAATTTCAGTTGAGTTTCTGTTTTAAATCTGCTTTTACCATTTCTGCAATAATATGCTTAGTTCTGATGAAAGAATTGATGGAACGACTTTTAAAATAACATCCCGTGTTACACACTTCACAACCGTTACGAAGATTGTCTTCGTTGTGAGTGGTTTCGTGACATATCTTAATACATGTTTTTTCGTAAAACGTCTATCGAATTTCTCAAAACGAAATGGTTTTATGTCTTAATGAATTTTCTGGTGATTAATTAAGTTGAGTTTATTTTTAAATTCTTTATTACAAATATTACACTTTTCAATGTGAATCTTCGAATGTTCTTTTAGCGTGGTTTCAGTCTTGAATGGCTCCCTACAAACATAGCATAAATACATATTTTCATGTTTAGTAATACAATGTCTGGCTAAGGCAGTTGAATTGGTGTAATCTTTTTTACATATGTCACAAACATACTTTTTTTTATCGCTATGAATAATGTTATGCTGTTCCAATAAATGTTTTGTCTTAAAATATCTGTTACACATATGACAAGAATATTTGTATCCATCGGTGTGTATACGAATATGTTGTTTTAAACTAAAACTTCGTTTAAAGCTTTTGTTACATACCTGACAAGTGTGATTATATTGATTATTATGAACCATTTTATGACATACCAAATTCTTTCTTGTTTTAAAATATTTGTTACATATATCACAAGAATATTTGCATTCATCGCTGTGTATATTAATATGTTTTTTTAAATTATCACTTCCTTTAAAACTTTTGTTACATACTTGACAAGAATAGTTACGTTCATCAGTATGAACTTTTTTATGAACTAGCAGAGTACGTTTTGTCATAAAACGTTTGTTACAAATCTGACAAACATAGTTACGTTCACCAGTATGAGTTTCGTGATGCGTTTTTAAATGGTCTTTCCGTTTAAAACTCTTATTGCAAATATCGCATTTGAAAGGACGGTCTTCAATATGCCTTTGTTCATGTCGCAACAACGCACCTTTCCTTTTAAATTCTTTTCCAAATATTTTGCAGACATGAGCTGTGTGTGTTCTCTTGTGTATTTCTAAACGGCCGTTACCATATGGAACGCGCTTACCACAAATATCACAATACACATTTTCCCGCTTGATATTAGATTTTTTACTATGAATACGTTTATGCAATCTCAAATAGTGTTTTGTTTTAAAATATTTGTTACATGTGTCACAAGAATATTTGTATTCATCGCTGTGTATATTAATATGCTGTTTTAAATAAGAACTTTGTGTAAAACTTTTATTACATATCTGACAAGTATGGTTACATTTATCATTATGAACTATTTTATGTCTTGCCAAATTTTTTTTTCTTTTAAAACGTTTGTTACATACCTGACAAACATAGTTACGTTCATCGGTATGAGTTACGTGATGCTTTTTTAAATGGTCTTTCAATTTGAAACTCTTATTACAAATACCGCATTTGAAAGGACGATCTTCACTATGATTTCGTTCATGTTTCAACAACAAGGAGTTAAATTTAAATTCTTTTCCACATATCTTGCAGGCATGAATTTTGTGTATTTTCTGGATATTAGATTTTTTAACGTTTCTTGGAGATAACTTCACTCGATCCCCAGATGGCTGCAAACATAAATTCCTCTGAGAGATTTCGATTTTATTTCCAGTCTTGTGTTCTTTCACGTGTCTTCGCAAAAGAAATTGCCACAAATACTTCTTATTGCAGGTTGTGCAGCGAAATGGTTTCTTTCCAATATGACAGAAGAGATGTGT
Organism: Centruroides vittatus; assembly: GCF_030686945.1. NCBI lineage: Eukaryota > Metazoa > Arthropoda > Arachnida > Scorpiones > Buthidae > Centruroides > Centruroides vittatus. Next base: position 129,919 of record NW_027122481.1, on the reverse strand, counting down.
TTGTAATATTTTCTTATTTGTAAAAGTCTGTTTACATAAATCACACGTAAATTCTCGTTTAGAATCAGATGCAAACATATCTTTGAAGTATTTCTTTTTAATCTTTTCATGAATTTCATTGCATTTTTTACTCGAACGAACGTATTTCTTTGTTTTGATATTATATTTATAACGCTCTCGCTTTTTTGAATTATGCTGAATATTGTATTCCTGAATCTGCTCTTCCTCCTCAACTGAAAGATTAAAAAATAACTTAATAAATTACCTATAATATTCGAATAAACATAATATAGCTGCAATATTAAAATGTTACTACTGTAGTTGTATAATTTATAAATTATGCCTATGTTTTTCGTTTAAAAGCAAGGCATCATTTGTTGTTTGCACCAAAAATAACACATTTTACAATTATAAACTAATTGATTCAGCTTTAGTTTCTTTATAGGACTTTTATATGAGTAAGAAATTATATTGTTTCACTTTACCTGTTTTTGTTTATTTTATTTATGTAGTTTGTTCCATTCGCTTTCATAGAAACGTGGAAAGAAATCGTGTGCTTTTAGAAAGGAGAAGAAATCATTAGTGTATCGGGTCGTGAAGGATGAAATTTGTGGAAAAAAAAAGGCAAAGTTGGTTGATAATTTACAAATGTAAGAAATTATTTTATTCATCAACGTATGCACCCATATTGTCTATACACTTTTGCCATTTAAGCGGCAGGTTGTTCAGGCCGGTGGTATAAAATCCTGGAGAACGAGAGTCAATGAATTCCTGAAAGGCCAGTTTTACAGCATTGTCGGAATTAAATTGTTTTCCTATTAAAGAGTTGTCCAAATTAGGGAAGAAGTGGTAGCCAGTGGGGGCTAGGTCTGGTGAGTTTGGAGGATGACGAAAAAGATCCAACTTCGATTCTTTTAGTTTTGCCACAGTCATTTGTAGACTACGAGGGAAAATGTTACGATTTTGATTAAAGAAAAGTCAGCAGAACCCGAAAGGATCCATGATGTCTACATATAAAAACCGTCAAACAGACGTTAGTGAGACAGTTGGCTCCATAATCTTTTATTATGTCATTAGATTTGGAATTATTTAATTTACTTTACTACTTATTGATTATCATTCGCAGCAGTTCTGATATTAACCGAGCTGAAATTTACAAATATCAGATCTGAAGACTGTTGTTATAGATCGTCTGCTCGTGTTTTTCCTTAATCTCAGAACAGAGTTATGCAGGTGAAAATCGAAAACTTATTTACCAGAGGATTAATCGTAGTCACGTGAATTTTTAAATTAAAAAATGATTAAAAAACTGCAGTTATAAACGAGTTTTAAATGTGAATTGATATGAATATTTGAAGATAATATAATTGAGTCGATTACCCTAATGGAATCGTTAAAACAGACAAATAAACAGGGCAAATTTGAATAATATTTAAGTAGACAAAACTTCATTTTAAAACTTTGGAAGCAGTAATGTAAACGTAGAAAGTTTGCAAATGACCCTTTTAAAGCAACACAAGAATCGTATACGAAAATACATTTTACTCACCTATACATTTTCATGTTCTGATTTAATTCTTGTACAACATTTTTTTTTATCCGTGTGCTATTCTTTTAAACAACTTAAAACTTTTCATTACCTCCACTGAATGTGAATTCTGAATATTTCTTTCTGGTTCTACTTTTACCGTCACTTCCTCAGTTCAAATACGAGTAAACTCATTACTACTGTTCCTATTGTAACAGTACAATAGGGTGCACTGTCAAAGTCAACGGAAGAGAGTCCAGTGGTAACACGTCACCAGACCACGTGATAATTGCAGCTATAAAATCACGTGTTATACGGTTAATAGTTAAGAATTTTTAAATTAGGGTTTAAAATTCGTTTTTAATAACATAAACATCAGAGTTGAAATATATTTATTTATGAAATATTAATAAAAACGTATTAAAATTTATGATAATAATTCAATTTTTCTATACCTTTGATACTTCGAGGCCCAGGTGTCGAGTCCTATTAGTCTCTATGTAGATCCGCTCCTTATTAGGTAGCCTGATAGTTCAATGTTAACTCTCTTATAAATAATATATAAAATTAAAAGACAATTTAAAAAGCAGGCAAATTTATAAAATAAATAAATAAAACTACTAAAAAATGAAAACGAATATAAATTTGATTATCTTTTGGGCAAAACAGCATTAAAATCGAAACAACACTAAGATAATTTTTAATAGTTATGTGGAAAGAAACGATAATTGCAATTAATTAAAAATAGTATAATTGATGCAGAAAATTCAATGCAAAATTAATATTACGTGAGGATGCAGAGTCCATAATTTACTTTTAATAAAAGTTTGTTATATTTGTTCGATATTTTCCCCTATTTTTGTAAAACATACGAAATTGGAGGAAAAACTTCCTTTTCTGTTAATATACACCAATGCTTCCTAATCCATTTTTCCTTGTGTGAGAAAGACTTGGAAATATTTTTAGGAAAAACTTTTCTATGAAATTCACACTTTGTGTCCTTACCGTACATTGTTCTCCAAAACTGGAAATCGTTAAACGCAATGTTTCTTCACACCCGTTTTAAAAGAGTTAAGATATTGTCAGAGACCGCGACGGCCACCGTCCAATACTCTGCCTCCAGTGCCCTCTGTCGCGCATTTGCTTCTTTTCGCCCTTCTAGATTTACTAGCTACCAACAGGGAGCGTTGCGACCCCTTTTAGGGGCCGCTGGTCTAAACAGTTCAACTTCTGATACGTGTGGGAAGAATAGAAATTTTGTTTCGACAGTTCTATTTGGAGGAGTTCTGAGCTTGAAAATGTCACCCTCACACAGGACAGTTCCCTGGAGTCTGTCAAGTAAAACTTGTTGCCTGTGTGAAAGAAAGACAGAGTAGCCGCTAAAATTCCTAAACTTCCGACGGACATAGGAAAAAAACGGAAAAATTCGAAGACAAAGAGAAATATCTCCGATTTAAAAAATAATTGTTAAAACATTAAAAGTATATTATATTTAAGTTATTCTCTGAACTCTTTCTCTCTCTCTCTCTCTTTCTCTCCATTCGAAAGGGAAATTCGAATGTCGGATAAACCAGCAACTAATCACGCAACTTTCTCGGCAACATTTGAAATTTTGCTCTACACGAATAATCACATATAATTTAATTCAAAGGAAAAAAAACAAACGAATCTTAGTCGAAATAGTGTTCTTTATCGAGAGATCTTGATTGAGAAATAAACGTATTTTGTACACCAGTTCTTCCTCGATTCAAGAAAATATGTCTCGTCCAAAATCTTCAACAAAATTTTCTTGTTAAATAAAGCGAACCATAGAAAACGAAATTTGTAAACACGTGGAAAACGGCAGTGTCGGTATCGTTCGCCATCTTGAATACTATACGCAAACGCCGAAATGTAAGTGCTGCCGCGTGGCGCAAATGTGTTTGCGTCAGCACTTTTCGTTGCCGCGCCACATGAATGCATCGACCCTAAAATAATGGAGATACACACGACTTCCATTAACTCTCCACTCCGTCGACCTTAAACCATCGAAATTTAATAGCATCAATCCCCTAAATGAAAGCAGATAACCTAGAAAAGGACTGACGATGTAACAACGTGTTTGCCAGAGGAATGATAAAAACGAGGTGGGTTATAGGAACAATATTTGTTTACCATATATCACGTGTGTTTCGTAGCAACAAACTATGACGTGAGTTGGTAACGCGGTATCTCTTGACTTTCTTCTATTAACTTTGAGTGTACAGTACACTGTACACCCCTTGTTTACTGCTACAACGCGAACAATAGCAATGAGTTTACTTGCCTGTCTATGTTAGGGCTCTTTCATACCATGACGATGACAAATTGTAAACAATACAATTGAGTTTATTATCCTATTGGAATCGTTAAAACAGACAAATAAACAGTGGCACGTTATAAGTTCGTGGGACTAGGGAAAATTCGATTTAGAGGGCCCCATGCGAAGTGTTGGGTTCAGATATTTTCCTTCGAAAACTGAAAGGAAAGGGAGTGGTTGTTCTTTAGTGGACGTTCGTTTATTTCATAAAGTTTTATACAGTTTATGCATTTTGTTTTAAAATTTATTGTATGTTTTGTTTATACTTATTGTATCTATCACCCGTAAAGTTATGAAGGTTTTTAAGAAGGGTCAAGTTTAGTTGGACGTTCGAAGACAGGAGAGGGGGTTACGGAAAATTGGACAAACTGGAACAATTGTGAAGGGAAAGTAAAAATGTCAAAAAAACTGCGGACGTAATTTATGGATAGCTCCTAAATGTCACATGTGCTGAAAGCCAGAGCTGAACTGATTCTAGTTACAAATAACAAAAAATACGATTGAATAGTTAATAAGAACGAGTAGAAAGGTATATTTTGTATGTTTTATATCATAGGAATGGGGAGGAAAATAATTTACAAAGAATTTATTCACACATTTGATATTTTGGATTCTCTTGAGTAAAGGAATATGATAAGAATTTAATATTTTATAAGTAGAGAGAGAGAGAGAGTGAGATAAAGTATACTGAGCTTTAATGACTTAGAAACGGTCATTTTTACGTATTCATTTTTTATGAAAATGCTCAAGATTTGAATCAAGTAAACGAATTTTTATAATAAAACAATCAAATGTAATGCAGATAAAATATTGTTATTTTTAAGGAATTTATGGATTGAACAAAATTTTACGTTTCAGTTTTAATACTTTTTTGTTTATTTTTCTGTAAAATTTAACTGTACAACTCCTCAAAGCATAAAGCTACGAGCCTTCTCGTTCCCTGTAAATATAAATTGTTCTGCACGCGTATACCACCGTATTTCCTTGCCTTATCCGACAGCACCTCTATGCGGCTCATGTCCTCCTTCTTCCACTTTCAAATCTCCTACTATCCCATCTTTCTAACTTTTCCTCAAATAACTCTTCTTTCTTCCTTCACCCATCTTTCTTATCTTCCAAGGCTACAGCTTTGAGTACAGCCTTTTTCTTTCACATGTATGTATGTAAAATTTAACTTGTGTGATAATGTAACATAATTTTTCTATTGTTTTAGGTAAATACTTATGAAAATTCAATTTCAAAAAATAATACAAACTGTTTCAATTGTTGGAGTAATCCCGGTTATAACAGTGAAATAGGTAAGAGACTTAATACTTTTAACATTTCAAATATATGTTTCTAGTGATTACATACAAATTAATCTGTCATTTAAAAATGATTTATTTTTAATTAATTATTACATTTAAAAAAATAAGCAAACAAAAACGTCACAAAAACACGTAAGAATGTTTAAAAATTACTTATTTCATTAAAAATTGATTGATAAAAAATTCAACATTTATTATTACAATAATACAATAACTGATTGACTCTGTTTTGTATACTTTGTTGGTCTGCAATTTGAGTAATTTGTAGACGATAAATTCCCACTGACGTCCGTCCGTCTGTTGATCGTTAATCCCAAGAACGAAGTCTGATACATTAAAGCTAAGATAAGGTATGGAAACGTGGGAAACAGTAGGTCAAGATTAAATAAGAAAAAACTCACAATCTCCATTAAAAATCACACAATTTCAATTCAAAAATTTTCCTCCTCAAATATGCTAGACATATGGCAGGCACGACTCTATGGTTAAAAGAAAGCTATGATGTACTGTACAGGGGCAAGCCACTACTAATTTAAGGTAAACAGCATACATTTTAATTAGATTAAAAATATCATAAAAAATTGCAATCAAGTATTGTCATTATGTCACAATAAATATTTGCTGGTTTTACATAAAATTAATTTTAAAACATAATAAAAATACCAACAACGAGATAACACACCAAGAACACATCTTTCAAGCTTCTCTGCACTTAAAAACAAAATTACGTTGATTGTAAACATCATCATAATGCTGGGGTAAAATTTTTAACTTATTAATTTAAAATATACACTCTCCATCTCAAAATAATAATACCTTTGACCCTGTAAATTATGCTTTTTCGGTGAGCGAGAGTCGTGCCGGTCATACGTCTCTCCTTTCAGGGAAAAATTTTCATTAAATAACATTTGTGAATTTTAAGGCAATACAAACTACGTCTAAGTCCTTTATCCATTAACATCCTTTAATTCCAACCAGGAACACAGAAACAGCCGAAGTTTTAAACGCGAAAACGTGTACGTCGGACGTTCAGCGCCGCTTTCCTGTAAGCCTAGAAGTTTGACAATGGCGTTTGGAAAGTCAGTGGAATCGTTCTCGACATTCGTCATTGTCAAACTTCTAGGCTTACAGGAAAGCGGCGCTGAACGTCCGACGTACACGTTTTCGCGTTTAAAACTTCGGCCTCAACCTCGCTAATGTTTGTAGACGTTGTAGCCTACAAGAACAGCTCGGCGTCGAGACCATTTTTAATTGTTATTGTGAATCGTTTGATAGTATTTTCGTCTGTTATTTTTATAAGTGTTTTTACTTCAAGTCGCCTGCTGTTTCTGTGTTCCTGGTTTGAATGAAAGGATGTTAATGGATAAAGGACTCAAACGTAGTTTGTATTGCCTTAAAATTCACAAATGTAAATTAACTAAAAGAATCCTGAGCAAAATTGTATAATTATGAAAATTTTCAATCGAAATAACGTGATTTCCGGTGCAAACCTGAAGTTTGCAGACAGTTAATCGGGTCCTCCTGCCTCTAAGCGTTCCGTATGTTGTCACGACTTTCATCTCTCTTTTTCTGTTCTCGAGATTATGGAAAGAGAGACAAACAAAGAACAATAAAAATTTATAGATTACGATTTATTCAAATTGCAGCCCAATTATGACAAACGAAATAACAGCAAAATTTAAACCTTTTACCTATTATTTATTAAAATCGGTTCAACGTATTTCGCACAAGAAATTCTATTCTGAAAGATGACCACTCATGTGACGTTTTAAAGTAATAAACGAACAGAATTTCTGACCACAAACATCACATTTCTTAACGCTCGAATCGGTATTCGTTTTCATATGTCTATTTAAAGTATCCCGTTTTCGAAATGTCGTATTGCAAATTTCGCATTTATGCATTCCTCCCGGAGGATGAGCATTTTTATGATGAGTTTGGAATTCGACTTTTGACGAAAATTTCTTTTTACAAACGTCACAACAGAAGTGTATTTGATCCTTGTAAGCAAGTAGATGCTGCTCGAAAGCAAAACTATTTGCGTAAGTCCGTTTGCAGATATTACATTGGTAAGGTAATGGTTTGGGATGTATTTCTGAACAAGAAAATTGTAAATGCACTTTCAATTTAATTTCTGTTCTAAAACTGCCTTTACAATGGATGCAAATATGCACCTTATTTTCATGAACAGGTTGGTGCCTTAAGAAGTGAGATTTCACGTAAAAACCCTTCTTACATATCTCACAAACGTAAGGAAGATTGTCTTTATTGTGAAAGCTTTGGTGACGTTTCAACTCACTATTTGATACAAAACGTCTGTTACACACCTTACAAAGATACGGTTTTATGCCAGAATGAATTCTCTGATGAAGGATTAAAGAAGATTTAGACAATACCTCTTTTTTACAGATATTACATTTTTGAATATGGATTTTCTTATGAGCTTCCAGCATATTTTTAGTTTTGAATGACTTACGACAATAACTGCAAGCAAACATATTTTGATGTTGAACGATGCGGTGTCTGACAAAAGTACTATTGCATCTAAAACCCGTTTTGCATACGTCACAAAAATACTTATCAGTTCTATCTTCGTGAGTTTTTTTATGTTGTCTCAAAGAGAATTTTGTTTTAAAATACTTGTTACATATCTGACAACAGTACTTGCATTCATCGGTATGTATAAGAACGTGTGCTCTTAAACACTGTTTTGTCTTAAAACTTTTGTTACATATTTGACAAGAATGATTTAAATCTTTATGAATAATTTTATGACCCCTTAAACAGCATTTTGTTTTAAAACTTTTGTTACACACCTGACAAGAATACTTCCGTTGATCACTGTGAGATTCACGATGAATTCTTAAATGGCTATTCGTTTTAAAGCCCTTATCACATATATTGCATTTGAAAGGTCGATCTTCACTATGAGTACGTTGGTGTTGTGTCAATTTTGATTTCGTTTGAAATTGCTTTTTACATATCTTACAACAATAAGATTCTTGGTGAAGTGTTCTGTGATGCCTCTCTAAATGGCCCTTTGAAGTAAGTAGCTTATCGCAGATGTCACATTGAAAATGTTTCCGCTCAGATACTTTACGATTTTTTGATGATGATGGCAAACGATGTATTTTATGATCAATTTCGATTTGTTTTTCGATGTTGTGTTCTTTCAAGTGTCTTCTCAATAGAAATTGCCAGGAAAATTTCTGATTGCAGGTTGTGCAGCTAAATGGTTTCTTTCCAATATGAAAAAACAAATGCGCTTGTAGTATTTCCTTGTTTACAAAAGTCTGTTTACATAAATCACATTTGTGCTTTTGTTTAGAGTGTGATGAACGCGTTGCACTGAAGTATTTCATTTTAATCTTTCTTTCGATGTTGTTGTATTTTCTAATTGAAGGGGCAAATTTCGTCTTATTTGCATTACAATTATTTTTCTTTTGATTTTTTGAATTGTGCCGAATATCGTATTCCTCAATCACTTCTTGTTCCTTTGCTGAAATTTAAAAGTTAAATACAATAATTTTTAAATTTATTTAAAATTATGTACTTATTATATCGACATAATTCGACATATAATAAACAATTTGAATATTTAAATTTAAGTAATATTAAAATGTAAGTAGGTAAGAAAACTTGTGCATTTATGAACACACCATATTCCCTATCTATTTACCAGATTTTGTATATATTATATTGTTAAATTATAAAATTTATATGAAGTTTATGACGTTAAAGCAAGATAATAGCTTAATTTTTGGCTGTTACAGTAAATAAATCGTGTTATTTTGTAGAATCGATTGCTGCTGAATTGAGCCCTTATTGGAATTCCAAATGGGTCTTGTTATTAAATTATGTGATAAATTCTCGTAATAATTCTTTTGATTTATGTAAAAAACATGCATTTGTTTGCTGTTATATATAAGAGAAAACGTACGGAAATCGGTCAAAAAATGATCCCCAAGATTTTTAAATTTTTAACTGAAGGACGTAGAGAAATAAAAATAGAAAAATAAAACTGAGTTTTTCCCCTTTCGAAGCTAAATAACTCCTGTGCTTTTAGTCGAAAATTTTTAAAATTTTGCACCAAGGTTTGTTTCTTAGGAGAATGCTATTAAATTTCGATGACTAAAGGTCAAGAGGGTGGGAAGATAATGGGGTTATGTTTTTTTCCAGTAGGATCAGACTTAATGACGATTTTTCTCGGTATTAGCGTTTACAATTTTTTATAAACCTCATCCGTACCTTCAAAATGCAGGTATTCCCATTCTGTAATAGTTAAATATATAACAATTGTTTTAATTGTCGGAACGAAGTGACGACTAATACTTGACTTCATGCGTTTCTTGTCAACATCATAACTCTAGAATGAATTGTCCGATCTTGATGAAACTTTCCAGGACCACTCACTGTCCCTCAGCAATGAACCGGTTAAAATTTCAACACTCAAAACTGATCCATTTTTGTAGAACTGGAGATAGGGGACAAAACGAAGATCGCACTTTTATTCTGTATGGATCATTTTTGAGAGTTGAAATTTTAATCAGTTAATCCTTGAGTGATGTTGAATCGTCGTAGAAAATTTCATCAAGATCGGACAACTCATTCTAAAGTTATTTTGTTGACAAGGAATGCATGAAGTAAGGTGTTAGTCGCTTCCTGCACTCACGTGTAGAAGCGTCATCTAGTGGTCGGAAAATATGACAAGCATTAAAACGGTAATTTTGAAAGGTAAATGTTATCGCTAACTAGATACACAACAAATATAAAGAATCTTTATAGAATAATAAGTTTTAATAAGTTTTTTTTCACTCATTATTCTATAACATGGAGCAGCAGTGATCAATATTGATGGCTTTACGATCCATTCTCTCCTTCGTCATCCTATCGTTAGTACGAAATTTCGATCTCTAAATGGAGAAGCTGCACAGAGATTCCAGATTGAGATGAACTCGCTCAAATTCATCATCGTCGATGAAATGTCAATGATTGGGGCAAGAATGCTTTACATGACCGAGAGAAGATTGAGGGAGATAAACCCCGAGAAAGATGAGCCGTTTGGTGGATTCTTTATCTATTTGTTTGGTGATTTTCGTCAGCTTCCTTTTGTTAAAGATAGGCCTCTCTACTCGAGTGTTTTTTACAATGTAATGTCCCAACAAGGTAGGGACCTTGTTGGGACATTATATTACATTCGCATTTGATTCTTTTGAGAAGTTCATTAAACTTAGTAATTCTCATGGACAAAATAGCGCAGATAGTTCCTTCACAGATGTCGTACAACATCTAGCATCGGGTGAATTCTCTGATACAGATCTGAACATTCTGACGAAAAGAAATCGAGCCTATTTATCCAGAGATGAACTCGATCAGTTCCAAACGGCAGTAGTGCTATATCCGACAAACGAGCGAGTTAAACACAGCAACGAAGACTACTTGCAGTCAACTGGATGCCCTCTTGCTTATATAGCATCCGAAAACACTCCAGATATTGCCCTGCCTTCGTCCAAAGATGACTCAGCTCTCGGTCTCTCCAAGTATTTGTATCTCTCAGTTAATGCCAGAATCGTGCTGAGAGTCAACTTATGGGTGCGAGGAGGTCTGGTCAATGGTTCACTAGGAACTATACGCTACATTATATATGCTCCTAATGCTCGCCCTCCTGCTCTTCCTGTGTTTATTTTAGTGGAATTGGATAGCTATCGGGGATCTTTCATCTATGGTAATCTGTTTCCAATAATCCCCATAACACGCTCTTCGAACGAAGGCAGTATATTGCGATCTCGTAGACAGTTTCCCCTTACCTTAGCATACTCGATGACTATACATAAATCACAGGGATTAACTCTTCCAAAAATCAAAATAGATATAGGGAAAAAAGAGACAGCTATCGGTCTTACCTATGTTACATTGAGTCGAGTGAAAAAAAATAACTGACTCAGTATTTTTAAAGAGTTACAACAAAGATCGCTACGAGTCAATCTGTAACAGTGACAGACAGAATTTCGTGAGACGTTGGCACAGCAATTAATTAATGGCTTATTCTGACCTTATGACCTGAATGATTCTTTGTTTCTTTTTTCCCTCATAATCTAGAAAATAAAGGTGCGAGCAGCTTCGTTCCGACTACACGCTGATACAGCGTTACTTAACTAGTAAAATGTGATAACAGATGGCGCCATGATAATTTTAAATGTAGCACAGCGCTAATATTACATGTAAAGTCTGATCTTCAAAAAAGCATTTAACAAATAAACTTGTTACTTACTTTGTACGTTTGTATCATTTCTGTTAGAATTTCTGTCGGGAATGAAGAATTCGTTCTTGACAGGCTAAAGAATGTAGAAACAACACAATATGTTATACATGAGTATAATTATTTAAGTCCTAAGTGTGCTGTTGTGCATTAGAAAAGTGCATTAAAACTAAATTATTTCTTATATATTTTGTAGAATTTACTTATTTCTTCGATTTTGTTTACAATGCGACATGTGGGCACTGCTGAAAGGGGGAGTTCCCGGAAGTGCTATTTCACCACTGCACATAAATAACGTAAATTTAAAAAAAGGTATTTGATTTTCAATAGAACGTTTACACGGTTTTAAAAACATTGCTTTAATTTTTAACTAATTTCATTTTAGATTTAATTAATTATTTCGATTTTATTTATGGTTTTGGTTTCCATATAAAATGGCTACTTAGTACTCTTTAATTCGTTGATATATGCAAGGTTTCAAAATTTTTTATTAAGTTAAATAGATAAAAATGAAGTCCAAATATGAAAAAAGTAAGGTTCTAGGCACTGAACATCCGGCCTGGACCGGAAGTCACGTAAGTTTTACGAGACTTCTGGTCCATACTGCGGTTACACACGTGATATTATTTGTTATTACACGTTAGAAATTATTTGTTTGTTTTAAAGACACTACTAACACAGTTAAGAAGCAGATCTGATTCGAGGAAATCGAAAAGGTTAACTTATAAAATGCGTAAAATATTTCGCAGTTTTTATCACTTACCTTTAAATCTTCGTATTCATCTGGGAGATAAACAACGTTACAATCTTCAGTTTTTACATTAAAATTTAATCTTTTCAAAACAACTTTACATTCTGATTTTATGCCGTGTTTAACGTCACATTTCTCCTCTTTTATTTCTTCTTTCTTACAATCTGTATTGGAATTTACAAAGTGTTTACGGTTTAAAAAATCCTAAGCGAAGAATTGAAATAAATAAAACTGATTTTAGTTTTAATAATTTAGAATAAACATTAGTTAACTAAACAATGTAAAAATCTAAGAACAAAATATATTTGTCGCTAGATTGTCGTAAAGAAATTAAGCAACGAATTGCATAACTTACCCGGAAAACACTTATTATAATCTTCAAAATGAGATATTCAAAATTACTGCAGGCGAAGAAATTGACTCGGAAAATCGATAATTGTGATTTCTGTATGGTCATTCAATGACATTTTTACTTGGCGCGTAGTCACTACCGTCACTCTCCATTTACTACTAGATTATTATATGGCAGAGTTACACATTACATATGACTTTCATTTTACATGTTATTATGAAGTTTATTTTTAAGAGAAATTAACTTCTTGACACAACACGCTATCACTTTCTTTCGTTAGGATAAATAAGAAGCAGATGGTGAACATGTAATTACTGTGGTATCTGTACGAACTGAAATTTAGTGCCACGTATAAATATACAGTAAAATCCGTTCAAAATATAAACCTACATAAACGGCAAGGATTCTTCGGAATGCTGCCACTTTCTGTGTTAAATAAACCTTCCGAAACTTTTAAAATATTCGGTTTAATCAGGTTTTACTGTATTTTAAAACTATTATTTTTTTTTGGTGTACTAATAACACTAGATTAGTTAGTCACATTAGTTAGTCATTATATTCACAACTAAATTAACTATAAATTTTGAAATTTGGCAGGAAGAATTTATATTAATATATAACGTTATAGTATAGTATAGTGTTAAAGTATGAAGCATCTTACCTATTTTACTATTAAATCCAGAATTATTCCAAATACTCGAATCTGTTCTATTATTTGTTGAAATTGAATTTTTATGAATATTTACCTGAAACGATAGAAAAATTATGTTACATTATCACACAAATTAAATTTTACATAAGAATAAATACAAAATAATATTTAAACTGAAACATAAACTTTCTCTCAGTCCATAAATTCTTTCAAAATAATAATATCTTATTTGCATTATTTTTGTATGTTTTGTTATAAAAATTCGTTCACTTAATTCAAATCTGGAGCATTTTCATAATAAGTACAATAAGTAAGAACTAAACATACAGAAAATGCTGAAATAAATATAATAAATTACATAATATGTATAAAATTTAATAAAATAAACAAATGTCCACTTAAGATCAACTTCTCCCCTCCCCACGAAGTTATAACGCGCCACTGTTGAACTGTCTGTTTTAACGACTCCAATAGAGCAATCCATTCAATTGTATCGTTTATAATAACGATTAATAGTAATTCAAATTAGTATTTATATCTCGATGCTCTCGGGCAAAAGTTACGGTACGGATACGGTTACGTTACGGAGTTCATAACTCGACCCTAAAGCAACACCGCAATATCTTACAGAAAGGTATTTTTCACTCACCTCTGAAGGTTCCGACTTAATTGTTTTATAAAACTTCACATCTGTGTTAAATTCTTTTTTGAAATTCTTTAAATCGACTTGAAAGTTTTCTTCGTTTCGTTCAATCGTAAAGTCCGAATGTTCTTTTTTTATTTTCATTTTCTCAATTTACGATACTCTCGTGTATCAACAGTCTGTATTCAATCGAAGAATGAATTAATTAATAAAATGTTCATTCGAAATGTAAAGCAAGTAACAAAGAGAAAAGAGTAAACTTATGACTATTGTTCGTGTTGTAGCAGTAAACGAGGGGTGCACCCTCAAGGTTAACGGAAGACACTCCAGTAGTGACACGTCAACAGCATACGTCATACCTTTCAGCTATAAGATCACGTGTTATATGGTAAATAGTATGATTCTTAAAACGCATGTATGAATGATCGTAGTAAAAAACTAAAAATGAAATATATAATCATATTCTTAACGTCTAAACATTTTTTGGTTCACATTATATTACGTAGCACATTATATTACGTGGCGAATTGTCCTTTTATGGTCAATTTACACACTGCTTGAGAACGAAATGGTAACAAGAATCATGCGTTATGAACATTTCCCGAAGCTAATGAAATATTTACATTTATCAAACAGGTAAAAATAACTGACTGCACCTATCAGAACCAGCCCTGTTTCAAGCATGTGAGATCTGCTGAAAGATTTCCATATATTTTCCTGTCAGCAGACGTCGTTTGTTTGTTTTTATTAACTTATGGAAACCCAACACCTGGGCGATCTGTCTAGATGGATGCCTCCTTCCGGAAGGTCGTTTTAAGGATAACTTGGCCCCTATTCGTTAGAGACGTGAAGAAAATCCGGTAAAATCCATGTGTCCAGCCCGTCCTGACCAGATGCGAATTCACGACCGAACTGCCAATGTTTTTTGATCGGGCCCGCTTGGCTGCTGATGGTCCGGCAGACGTCGTATTTGAATCACTCTAATTACGGCTCCGAATGTATCTTTGCGTGCTTTAAATTGCCGTTCTTTTAATTCGGACAGTTACACAAATCATAAGCTTTTCATTATAAGCGATATGCAAGAATGTGGTACTTACATATGACATAGCCATTCATGCGAAAAAATTCAATGCAAACTTAACATTATGCGAGGATCCAAAGCTCATAATTTACTTTAAATTTGTTCGATAGTTTTCCCTACACACTTTGTATCTTTACCGTACATTATTCTCCAAATCTAGAAACCATTAATGGCAATGTTTCTTTACATCCGTGTTAAATAGGAAAGGGTAAAATTATCAGTGACCCCAATCTTAGCCTATGATCACCTTCACGTGTGGGTAGAGTAAAGGTGTTGTTTTGACAGTTCTAATTGGAGGAGTTCCGCGCTATGCGGGAGACTGTCTTTAGCTTAGAAATTGTTGCCATTGTAAGAGAGAGTGTAGCCTCCAAAATTTTAAACCTGCGACGAACGATAGACGAAAAAGAGGGAAGAAATTCGAAGCCGAAAAGACTATCGCCGATTTAGAAAATAATTGCGAAAACATTGCAAAGGCTAATAACGAGTAAACTGCATTAGATTTGACACTGCTGCAGATACACACTACTCCCATTATCTCTTCACTCCCTCGACTTTTAACCACCAAATTTTAATAGCATCACTCCCTCTAAGAGATAAACTTTTCTGCAAAATTTCAAAAGTTTTTTACAAACGTACAGGAGTTAATAAGCTTTAAAAATAGATAATAAAATCGTGCCACACCCCATACACGCTAACATCCATACGCACAGAAATTACCCGAAATTTTTTTGCATTTCTTGACGTTTCAAAGTGTCCTAAGTAGAAAAGTATAAAAATCTGAGGTTCATTTTTTGCAGGATTACCATACCTTCTTTCTGTTATAACAGCCGGGAAAGTAACTGAATAAAAACGAGCTATTCATTGGCTATTCTTGGTCATTTTGGTATTTTAGACAATGTCTTGCTTTTCGATTGTTTTATAGTTACATTCAAAAATTATCTAATATTTACTGCATTTTAAGTCAAAGTTGACTCTGTACAAGTAATAGAGTAAAAATCTTAATTGCCAAATTAACGAGATATTGTTCAGTGTGGCAAATTGACTTTATTGCTTAAAGAGGTCTTCAGCTATCTAGATACAATTTTCACGTTCCTGGAAGTGTTGAAAGCAAGAAGGGAAAGTTGCTTGACGAAATGTCCTTTCAGTTGCCACCGTTTGTCAGAAAAGTGTGATTATTTTCTTGTTTCCGCGAGTGAAAAAGCAACTTAAAGGGACGTATTGTCAAGATATCGCAGATATCCTACAGGCTGTGACAAATGATCTAAAAAGCATCACACTTGAAGCTTTGTCTGCTTGTTTCCAATACCTGCAGAAACGTGGAAATTGTATATACATAACTGAGGGGACTACTTTGACAGGAGCTAGGATCATTACTTGGTAATTGCAATTTTCTATTTTTTATGAGCTTTGTCCTGGAATTTTTCTGACAAAGGGAGTATTACCGAAATTGATGCTATTAAATTTTGGTAGTTAAAAATCGAGGAACGAGAAGATAAAATGGATCATGTGTCATGTCTCGAGTAGGGTCGGAATTGGTAAAGATTTTACTCGTTATTAACATTTATAATTTTTTCAACAACTAATCTCTACCCTCAAAATCAAGCGTTTTGACATTTTAAATTATTAGAACTAAAATCAGTTTTATTTATTTACTAGCAGATAAGCCCGGCGTTGCTCGGGCAAAAAACGTCATATTAGTTTTCAAATGAAGTATTTTAATTTTAATTCCACAGTACTTCTTTATATACGATGTTAGTTGTTTTGCATTCTTTGCTAAGAATGGCCAAATCTTTAACAGAACTAACTCTGGAGCATGCAACATAAAACTGATCAAGCGAGAAACAATTCTCTCTCAGATCTACTCCAGCATTTTTCAAAGTTTGCCTTTGTGCTTTATTAATCGTCATAACAAAACATAATTTTACGGAAAATTGAAGCCTCTCGAATTAGAATGGATAATCAGTTGGAATTAAAGGAATGCGAGGAATAAATACTGATTCACCAACGCTACAACCAGTAATAATAGTTGCTTCGACCACATTCTTATGTAGTGTTTTAACTTGTTAAAAATAATTCAATCATTTCTTTATTAACTACTTGATGATATAATATGTTATATTAAAAATAATAGAATATTTAACAATTTAGCATAAAGTAATTTAAAAATGAGTACGTAATAACCGATCGTCACGTCGTTTAAAGTGGCGAATTTCACCCCACCGAAGTCAGGTGGAGAGAGCACCACCCACAGTCGTTCTAGGAATGTGAACTCTGACCCTAGGACTGAACACGTAGTATTTTTTTTTGTTAAATAAAATTTGTAATCTAATTTTGTAAATTTGAGTGCGCTTCAAATATGACGTTAAAACAGGATTTTATGTCGTCTCAAGTGGGTTTTTTAACATTATCTAGTATAGTAAAATCGTAGGACCGATAAAAATTTAATAATTATATTAGAGTTGTCGTTACATCCGATGACGTTATAATCGGGTTAAACTGTATTTCTAAAGAACGGTCGAGAAAAACCGAACTAATCTGTTTTAATTTGAAAATCGAATTCTTCTATAATATTACTTTTTAATATTTTCTTTTTTCTTTTTTTTTCCAGAGCCCGTAAATCTTGCACGTCGCTCTCTTTTGTTCTCCATTGTTACTTAACACTTCCATTGTTACTTAACACTTTGGTACTTAAATTTGGTACCCTAACTGTGTACCAAATTTCAACTTTCAACTCCTAACCGTTTTAGCGAAAATTAAGATAATTACGTTATAGTCAACTTTATTGTTGATGGAAGTGTTAACTTAAGCCTTAATATTGTATCCCCCCCGTAGGGAGGAATTTCGAAAAATCCCTTTTTAGTGTGCGTTCTCGTGACGTACCCTAACTGTGTACCAAATTTCAACTTTCAACTCTAGACTAAACGGATTTTATCGTGAATCCCCAAAGTTTTATTGGCGAAACCCTTCCGCGGAACTCAAGTTGGGTACCCCTGGTCTAATAAGTGCTCCCACTACATAAAATCACTGAAAACTGTTGATTCTGGGTTGGTGCCTGGTCAATGGGCTGGCCAAATGAAGTTTTCCGAGTTACCTCACGTTTGTAACACCTAAATAGAGATCAGTTTCTCTTACCACTCCCGGGAAAATCCATTTCAGCAGATTGCCCATATGTTTCATTGCCATATGCAACCGTAAACCAAACCGAAAAAGAAAATGAATAATTTCTACAAAAAAATGTAAGAAATAATGTAGTTTTAATGCGCTTTTTAAATAAAGAACAACACATTTATGTTTTACACAATTGTTTTCATGTATAACATATTGTTTTGTATTGTTTTTACATTCTTTAGCCTGTTGAGAACGAATTCTTCATTCCCGACAGAAATTCTTACAGCAATGATTCGAACGTACAAAATTCTTATACTTTTTAACTATTCCAGAATGGGAATACCTTAATTTCGAAGGTAGGGATGAGTTGTATAAAAAATTGTAGGCTAAATACTTATACCAGAGATGTCCAACCCGCGGCCAACTGCACCCTAATTTTTTAAGGTATATTTTCATTTATATTGGTAAAATATGTGGTAAAACTTTTTCTCGTTTCACTCGATACACTTTGATGTCATAATGACGTAATTGGTGTTATAGAAAATTGTTTTATCTAGAGAACTGTTATGCATGTGAGGTAGTACATACTTTTGTAAACAATTCTTTTCGTGCATGAAAAACATAAAAACTACTGATAGAAATAAGTTGAGTAATTCCCATCTAACTGACATTCTTAGAATTAAGACTAGTATCATAAAAGCAGATATTGACAATATTATAAAAGGAAGGCAATATGAAAAATTGCATTGAATTTATTTTTATTTTGTGTGACTATAATTTCTTTTTTTACTGTCAATAATACAGTATTTTTGTAATAATATATATTTGTTATTAAAATCTGATGTTCATATTTTCAACTTTTTAAAATCATATATTTATATAAAGTACCTTTGTGGCCCGCTGAATATACCTAAATTTCTAATTAGGCCCATTAGGAAAAAAAGGTTGGACAACCCTGGCTTATACCAAGTAAAATCGTCATTAAGTCCGACCCTACTGGAAATACATACGACCCCCATTATCTCTTCACTTCGTCGATTTTTAGTGATGGTCTGTGGTGTTTCGGTTGTAAAGAAAACGTAGATTGTGTGTGAGGATGGAAAAATAATATCTGAAAAGTACGAAGAGCTGCCGAACATCGATTTGACCGTTCGACCAATTGCTATGAATCTCAGCAGTTACGTTCAAATACTTTTAACTTAGATCATGTCGTACGTCTCACCCAAAATATCGATTGCATGAAATAGCACGAAATAGATGCACCATTACTGCTACAGGTAACACATAGCACTTGCCTACACGGAGTGTAGTAGTGTGTTTCATCAAACTTATCGTGTTAGCAATAAAGTCGTGTCAATGATCTGACTCTGTTCGGAGAAAATTTTTGTATTGAAATAACGTGACTTGCGGTACAAATCAGAAGTTTATATACAGGTAATCTGATCGTTTCCTCTTACGATTTCAATGTCTGTACTCGACTTTCATCTATCTAGGTCCGTTCTCGAGAATAACTTCTGTGCTTTTGGTTTAAAATTTCTGAAATTAAGCAGGGAGATTTGTATTTTAAGGGGGTTTATACTATCAAATTTTCATGGGTGAAAATCGACGGTTTAAAAAGTTAATTCGGATCGTGTGTATCTCCAGTAGATTCGATGACGATATTACTCGTTATTAGCATTCAAAATTTATTATAAAAAAAAAATCATTCCTACATTGAAAATTAAGTTTTTTGCCATTTTATAATATGTAAACACAAAATTTTTTAAAGTAATGTATAATAACAGCCAGAAAAATTTTAAATTTTATCTGGAAAGTTCAGCAACTCTTTGCTGGTTTATTTTTATAAAACACATCATTTTGTAAAGTGACTTAATTTATAATTCTGTAAATAATATATAGAATACAAATTTTCTACGAAATGGATAAAGAATTCTACACAAATATTTTATTTATCATAGTAGAAAATTTTTTATATACAGTGGTACCTTGACTCACGAGTTTTGGCGTTAGTGTGTCAAGCCAAACTAGTTTAGAATTATTATTCAAGTATATTAATGGGTGGGTTAAAGTGTACCTAGGTAACCCCAATGGCAGCACTTCCGACTGTTCGTGCTCCCGACGGTCTCCTCCCGGAGGGGAGCCGCCGGCAGGCCGCCCAGTGTGTAACGTCACTAGTTATTGATTCACGGTAGTTTTTGAATAAAAACAAACAAAGAAACAGTATCAAAGGTAAAATATCAATTAGATGAATAAATATTGTTCATCTAATTAATTGCCTTTTAATTTTATTTTAACCATTAATATACTTGAATAATTATTCTAAACTAGTTTGGCCTGACACGCTTACGCCAAACTAGTTTGGCGTAAAATCGGGTTTTGCTGGTAACATATATACACACTCACACGAACAACGGCTTTTATATTAGTAAATAGTTAGGAGTAACGCTATTGAATTCATACGATCCATAGTTCATTATTAACATCATAACAATTGCTTCTCAACGTTCACTTTTCTGTGAGCGGCCATTTTTATTACTGTGAGGGGCTAGCCGGAGATACGGAGTTTGTTAAACTCTTATACAACTTAATCGGCAGCTAATCGGTTGGATTAGCTCTCAGTCGTCAAAAGGGATGGCTTTATAAGTAAAAAAAAGCGGAGATGTACGATTGAATAATCTTTTCTCCTGTCAGGCTCCCGACACCAGATAGGGATGAAATTTGCGCCCTACCACGCGTTTAAATCTATTTATAGATTTTTGTGACGTCCAAGTGACGACCTCCGAATAAATCATAGGAGGGACTACTTGACTACTTCTCTATACCAGTGGAAGAATTCGACGTTATTATTATAAGTTTGTCGAATTGTTGGGCTTTTAACATTTCCATCGTTACGTAACACTTCCATTGTTACTTGACATATCCTTTGCTGACACTTGCATTGTTGATGGAAGTGTTAAGACTTAATCCTGTCCCTCTCCCCCGTGGAGAGGAATTTCGAAAAATCCCTTCTTAATGTGCATTCTCGTGACGTACCCTAACTGTACACCAAATTTCAACTTTCAACTCCTAATCGTTTGGGCTCTGCGCTGATTATTATTATGTTGGGTTAAGTGAGATATACTCGGTTAACACCGGTGGCTGTGTACTATGCCGGACCAGAGTCAAGGCATAGTAACCAAAACAGAAATTAAAGAAGTGTATCAGTGTGTGTGTCTGTATTCAGGAATTTTCTCACAATATGATATGTATTCAATATAGTGGCTTTCTGCAGTGTGATGTATGTGTTTCTATTCAATTCCAATGTGCCCAGGCTTTTGTGTAGTATGTGTGGTATGACACCTGTAGAGGAGAGAACAACAGGTACAATAAGCACCCTATCCATCCTCCACAGATGCCTTATTTCCTGGGCGAGTTCTGTGTACTTGCTAATTTTTTCAGTGCATGCGTTTTGTATATTGTGAGTGTTTGGAATGGCTATGTCTATAATGTATGTGATTTTATTGTGTTTGTCAATGAGTGTGATGTCTGGTCTGTTGTGGTAAATTGTTTTATCTGTGATTATGGCTCTGTCATAGTACATTTTGTGCGTGTTGTTTTCCAATACTGTCTGTGGAATGTATTTGTAATATGGTTCGTGGATGTCTACTAATTTGTGTTTCCTTGCAAGCTCTTGGTGTATTATATTTGCTACTTGATCATGTCTGTGTAAATAATCTGTCTGTGCCAAGAGCTTGCAACCGGAAATGATGTGTTGTATAGTTTCTGGCATGACGTGACATTTTCTGCATGTGTCATTTGTGAGTGTTGCATCTTTGAGTATGTGTTTTCTGTAGTTTTTAGTATTTATGACCTGATCCTGTATGGCAATCATGAATCCTTCCGTCTCCCCAAAGAGGCATCCCCGAGCTAACCAGCTGTTTGACGCAGTTTTGTCAACAAAATCCTGGGCCAGATCGTAAGGATGCCTGCCATGGAGTGCCTTTCGAGCCCACGATTGCTTAATGGTGTCTGTGCTTTTTATATGTTGCGTTGTGTCCATATGATGTGAGTGTAAGTTTAATGGTGTGTTATTTGAATCTGCTAGAGTTACTGCTTTATGTAATTGTGATGTTTCTTGTTTTTTGTAGAAAAACTCTCGCAGTGACTGTATTTGTTTGTAGTGAAGGTTAACTATGTCAATCAGGCCACGTCCGCCATCTTTACGTGGAAGGGTTAATCTTTCTGTGGCGGATCTAGGATGATGTTGTTTATGCTTAGTAAGTGTAGTTCTTGTTTTCCTTTGGAGTTGCTCGAGATCTGTGTGAGTCCAATGTATAACTCCAAAAGAATATGTGAGTACTGGGATGACATATGTGTTTATTGCTTTCACTGTGTGTTTTGCATTTAATTGTGTTCTGAGAATAGCATTTAACCTACTTTGGTATTCTTTAATTAATCTTTGCTTTATTTGTGTATGTTCTGTTAGTTTGGCCTGTTGGAATCCTAAATACTTGTAGAACTCGCCCTGTTCCATGGATTCAATAATGTCTTCATTTCCAAGTGCAAAATCTTCTTTCTTCAGGATTCCTTTTTCTATGTGAACTGTTTTGCATTTATCTAGGCCAAATTCCATTTGTATGTCCTTGGTGTATGAATGTGTGATTTGTAGGAGTTGATGAAGTTGTTTTTGTGTGGATGCATAAAGTTTTATGTCATCCATGTACATGAGATGTGACAGTGTAAACTGTGTTGTTTTTTGTGTCTGATATTGTAACCATATTGCGTGTTGTTTAACATGTTGGATAATGGGTTCAGGGCTAAGCAGAACCAGAGAGGACTCAAGGAATCTCCTTGAAAAATTCCTCGCCTAATAAAAATTTGGTTTGTTTGTATGGAAGTGTTACTAACCCTGAGATGTAGTGTTGTTCTCCAGTGCTGCATAGTGTTTTGAAAGAATGCAATGAGTGATGGATGTATTTTGTACATGTGTAGAATATGTAGCAGCCAACTGTGTGGAACACTGTCGAATGCTTTTCTGTAGTCTATATATGCCATGTGTATGTTTCTGTGTTGTCTGTGTGCTTGCCGTAGAATGACTGAATCTATGAGTAACTGTTCTTTGCATCCCCTGTGGTTTCTACGACAACCTTTTTGTTGTTCTGTTAGAATGTCGTGTTCTTCAACATGTTTGTATATTTTGTTTGCAATACAGGATGTCAATAATTTGTAGAGTGTTGGAAGACATGTAATTGGTCTGTATTGTGTGGGGTCTGTGGTATTGTTGTTTTTAGGTTTCATGTAGGTGATGCCCTGAGTAAGAAAATTTGGCATGTCTTGTGGATTGATGATGATGTGTGTTAGATGTTTAGCTAGTTCCTGGTGCAGTGATGTAAACTTTTTGTACCAGAAATTGTGAATGTTGTCTACACCAGGTGTCTTCCAGTTGTGTGTTCTGTTAACAGTGTATTGGAAATCATGTATGTTTATTTCAACACAGGGCATAGTTGGTATGTTGTGCAAGTTTCTGTTTTCCTCCTCGATCCAGCCTGCATCAGCATTGTGCGTGACAGCACTGGACCAAAGAGAAGACCAATATGTTGTGAGTTCTTCTTCTGTTGGTGTGCCACTGTGCTGTGTATCAGTGTTTGCTTTGTTATTAATTTGTCTGTAAAAGAGTTTTTCATTGTTTGTAAATAATTTATTTTGTTGTTTTCGTAGTGTACATGTTTTGTATCGTTTGAGTCTACGTGCTTTGGCAGCAAGTTTTTGTTTTAGTGTATCAATGTATTCTGTAATGCGTGTGTTGTGATGTTCATGTTTTGTGTGTGTTTTTATTTTCTTGAAAATGTTTTTGAGCTGTTTCCTTAATTTGGGTGTTATGTTGTTTTTAGTGTATTGTGTTAGCCTGCCTAATTGCTGTCTAATGTCATTTATTTGTGTTTCTATTCTTCTCTGCCAGGCAGGTTTGTGATAGAATTGTGTTTTCTGTGTATTTGTCTGTGATTGTACTTTCAGTCCATGGTGTGTCACTACTGTGACTGCCCCAGCATAAACTAATGTATGAATGTCTGCGAGTGTAGAAATTGAATGAATGTAGTGTGGTAGTAAGTGAGTGTTTACATAATTTAGTGTTTTTCCTACTTCCTTTGACGTGTTGATTTTTGGTATTCGTGGTCGTTGTGTGGGATCTGTACCTGTATATTTAGTGAGTGTTTCCTGAAATATAAGTGAGAGCGTATTAACTAAATCCAAGTCTATGTTATCAGTGATGGATGAGGAAGTGTCTGTAGTATCATTAGTGGTAATTGTTGTATGTGTGTTATTATCAATGCTTGTTGCTGGATTATCCTGACAGGTTACATGATCTTCATTAATGTTAGATGTTTCTGTCTGTTGATGTATTTGATCAGCAACCTGTTGTTTGATAAGTTCAAGTGTTGTTTGTGGAATAAGGTTGTTGTGTATAATTGTTCTTTTTTGATCAACAACCCTTTGTTCGGTGACAGTGAGATGAGGATACTGTTGTGTGAATTTATGGTGTAGTTGTTGTCTGTATGCTGTCATGTTTGTTTCGAGTTTTGTGATGGTGTAATAAGTACGGATGATAAACTCGTTCATTTCTACTGTCCATTTCATCCGTTGGCGTGGTTTTCCAGCCTTTGTGGTCTGTGGATGCATTGCCACAGAAACACCAAGGCTGGGTTGGTTCCTCACATCTGTTGAGGGCATTGCAGTAGCCATGCTTGGGCCGGTGCTGCTTTCGCCACCGGTAACCAAGGGAGACTGTGACCTATTTTTCGAACGTGAGCCTCTGCCTAACCCACGAACGCGGACCTTGTTAACCCGGGCGACGTCCGAGCCGGTATCACACTTTGATCTAGTTATTACCATGATGAATATCTCCACAGAATGTGGGTTGGTCACTCTTAGCTTCATTTCTTCCCATAGACCTTACTGGCATGGGTGTCCCTACCAGGAGCTTATGCTCCAGCCTGCATTGCCCTATGGATCAGTAAAATTACTGGGCTCTCCCACCACGACCAGGTGGTGACCACGGGAGTTATTATTATTATTATTATTATTATTGATTTTTGTGAAACCGTGTTGTATTATTCTTAGAAGTCTCGAACAAAAATTCGTGTTAATAACAACCACATGGCTTTTTTTCCACCTTTATTTAGTTGATACGATACACGTTTCGGGCCTTATGCCCCTCATCAGTCAACTAGAAAAATATATAAAACAATGTATACAGCGTTTTTACCGACAAGTTATATAAACATTTAAACGTATATAACATACCAGTTCTTCCCCAGTATGGCACTTGTACACGGTAAGTTTCGACATTACAAACTCCAGAATAAAAGTTATAAAATTCTTGTACATAAATTTTGAGTAAAAGGTACAACTATTTAATATAACAATAAATTTAAATTAACTATGGATAAAATCGGGACAAGTTCTTACTATTTTGTTCTCTTGTACTTCTTAGTAGATATGGTTAATGCGCAGTACATTTTCAAAGGTCGTTCGAGCACTTTGGGCTCGTTTCTGTTGAAACAGATTCCAGAAAAATTTCCTTAAAGACAAAATTGTAGACAAACCTTTGGTATAAGTTTTAGTCTGAACTTTCCCCTTTGTCTTTGTATGATGTTGGTTCATATGGAGATTATAGCCCTATATATATAGCTTTGTTCTCGAACTTTCCCCTGTTGAACGTTGTTTAGGTTATGTGACAGTTAAAATTTGCATAACTACATGTAGGGGGTTGAAACAAAGTAAGCCCCCTGGTGGTTTTTTTTCTTTTTTTGTTTTGTAAAATATTAAGATTTATTGTATTTTTAAATAAATATTAAGATTTATAATATTTTTAACCAGTTTTCGTTTATATTTTTACTTGTATTTTTATTTATACAATTTTTTGAGTTAATTATAGCAAAGCTTTCTTTAAACTTTCTATTATATATGTCTTTTTCTTTATACAGAATTTTGGTGTTGTCTTTATCAATATTACAATTATTTATTAAACAGTGGTCGTAGAAAACGGATTGCATCCTTTGGTGCTTCATATCAGCTATATGCTCCTTTATTCGTATTTTTAATTTCCGCTTTGTTTCTCCAATGTAGGTATGTGGATCTTTGCAAGAACATGGTATTTCATAAACGACGTTTTCAGATTCTTCGATGTTTTCATCAGGTTTTTTTTTTCCTTTATTTATTATTTGTGATTGCAATTTTTCATATTTCGGCGCCAACTTTGTATTTATTTTTCTCATTTCTTTGTTTATTTCTTCATACAGTCCTTTTATGTATGGAAAACTTTTGTATTTTATATCTTGGTGCTTTATTTCTTGGATTTGTTTTTCATAGGTTGACTTTTCTATTTGTGTTTCCCATGTATTTATCAATCTAATTGGGTATCCGTCTAATATGAACTTTTTCTTTAAATTATTTAGATGCTTTTGAACATTTTCAGGTTTACTAGTTCTACTTGTAATTTTTTTGTATTCCATGACGAAGACGTTTTGTTTTATATACAGTGGTATTTGGGAGCTGTAGTTTATAGTTTTGGTTATAGCACAAGGTTTCTTGAAAGGTTCAAATTCTAGGTTATTTATATTTCTTTTGATTGTAATATGCAAGTAATTTATATTATTGTGTATACTATCTTCTTCTTCGATTTTGAACTTAATATTATTATGTATATTATTTATGAGCGTATTTATTTTTTCTATTGTAATAATTGAAGTATCATATATAATTATTATGTCGTCTACGTAGTGTTTATAAAAGTTTATTCCATGTATGTTGTTTATCTTCTCATCGATGTCTATCATTACTATTTCTGCGAGCTTTGGACCGATAACTGAACCCATACTTATGCCTTCTTCTTGTGTGTAGTAATTGCCTTCATATTCGAAATAGTTGCTTTTATAAGCGAATTCTATTAAGTTTATTATTTCCGATTCTACGTTGAGTTTTATTAATTTTGGTTTTATTATGTCCCATGTCATGGACGGATACATATCAGTAATATCTAGGCTAGCAATCTTCATATTTCTTTCTATTTTAAGTTTTTTGATATCATGAAGAAGTTCGTCGGTATTCATTATTGTGAAAGTAGAGTTTTGAAATTGTCTCAGTTGTTGTTTTAGGAATTTTTCTAAGTTATATAAGGATGAGTTCTTGAAATCTATTATTGGTCGCACTTTTTCACCCGGTTTGTGGGTTTTTAAATGTATATTTCTTTTTGGTGTACGATCATTATTATCATTTAGGATGAATTCTTTTTCTTGTTTCGTTAGTTGTTTTAATTTTTGTAATTTAGTAATTCTATTTTTTAGTTCTTTTTGTATAACTTCTTTCGGATCAATCGGGAGTAGTCTAAATTTTTCACTTTCCATTAAATCATATCTTTTTCTTTTTTATCCAATCTGAATATACTATTATAAGTTGCTTGGATTTATCTGCTTTAATTATATCTAATTTATTATCTGACAAAAACTTTTTTACCTGACTAATTTTATTATTATATGCATAGTAATATTTGTCTTTTATTACTTTTCGTCCTTTTTCTTTTGTTATATATTTCTTTATCTTGTTGCTAATATTCATTTTCATAAACTGAGACTCTGTGTCTTGGAGGGTGTTGCATATTTTGTCTAAGTCTGGTATAATTGTTAGAGTTTCCCACTTATTTGGGCCATTGTAATCTAATCCTTTTCGTAACACATCAAGAATTTCTTCAGGTATATCTATGCTAGTTTTATTTTTCACTATGGAATCTTCCCATTCCTTTATTTTGGGGGTAGATGGATATTGAAATTTTGTTAATTTTCCGATTTTTTTACTTTTGTAGTGTTCTAAACTCTCTATTTGTTTTTGCTCTTGATGTTGGTCAGGCTCGATATCAGTGTTTTCTCTCTTTTTTTTAAGTTATGTTTCAATCGCCTTAGTTTTATGTACTTGTACTTTATTGCTGATCTTAATATTTTTAAATTAAAATAATTCCTATCTCTGGTTGGAATGATGGCAGCAATGGATTTTGGTAAGGAGAGTGTTTTCAACGGTCTTTTTTCTTTTAGGTGTGTCTTGAAGTAGTTTATGTCTATTAAGATTTTTTGAATCTCACCTTTCATCCTTATGATGTGTTCTGTGCCCATTAGACTGGTTGAGATACGCAAATGTTCTCTTCTTTCTGTTCTTTCTGGTGGTATTCTTGATGTCTTACGAAAAGGATTAGATTACAATGGCCCAAATAAGTGGGAAACTCTAACAATTATACCAGACTTAGACAAAATATGCAACACCCTCCAAGACACAGAGTCTCAGTTTATGAAAATGAATATTAGCAACAAGATAAAGAAATATATAACAAAAGAAAAAGGACGAAAAGTAATAAAAGACAAATATTACTATGCATATAATAATAAAATTAGTCAGGTAAAAAAGTTTTTGTCAGATAATAAATTAGATATAATTAAAGCAGATAAATCCAAGCAACTTATAATAGTATATTCAGATTGGATAAAAAAGAAAAAGATATGATTTAATGGAAAGTGAAAAATTTAGACTACTCCCGATTGATCCGAAAGAAGTTATACAAAAAGAACTAAAAAATAGAATTACTAAATTACAAAAATTAAAACAACTAACGAAACAAGAAAAAGAATTCATCCTAAATGATAATAATGATCGTACACCAAAAAGAAATATACATTTAAAAACCCACAAACCGGGTGAAAAAGTGCGACCAATAATAGATTTCAAGAACTCATCCTTATATAACTTAGAAAAATTCCTAAAACAACAACTGAGACAATTTCAAAACTCTACTTTCACAATAATGAATACCGACGAACTTCTTCATGATATCAAAAAACTTAAAATAGAAAGAAATATGAAGATTGCTAGCCTAGATATTACTGATATGTATCCGTCCATGACATGGGACATAATAAAACCAAAATTAATAAAACTCAACGTAGAATCGGAAATAATAAACTTAATAGAATTCGCTTATAAAAGCAACTATTTCGAATATGAAGGCAATTACTACACACAAGAAGAAGGCATAAGTATGGGTTCAGTTATCGGTCCAAAGCTCGCAGAAATAGTAATGATAGACATCGATGAGAAGATAAACAACATACATGGAATAAACTTTTATAAACACTACGTAGACGACATAATAATTATATATGATACTTCAATTATTACAATAGAAAAAATAAATACGCTCATAAATAATATACATAATAATATTAAGTTCAAAATCGAAGAAGAAGATAGTATACACAATAATATAAATTACTTGCATATTACAATCAAAAGAAATATAAATAACCTAGAATTTGAACCTTTCAAGAAACCTTGTGCTATAACCAAAACTATAAACTACAGCTCCCAAATACCACTGTATATAAAACAAAACGTCTTCGTCATGGAATACAAAAAAATTACAAGTAGAACTAGTAAACCTGAAAATGTTCAAAAGCATCTAAATAATTTAAAGAAAAAGTTCATATTAGACGGATACCCAATTAGATTGATAAATACATGGGAAACACAAATAGAAAAGTCAACCTATGAAAAACAAATCCAAGAAATAAAGCACCAAGATATAAAATACAAAAGTTTTCCATACATAAAAGGACTGTATGAAGAAATAAACAAAGAAATGAGAAAAATAAATACAAAGTTGGCGCCGAAATATGAAAAATTGCAATCACAAATAATAAATAAAGGAAAAAAAAAACCTGATGAAAACATCGAAGAATCTGAAAACGTCGTTTATGAAATACCATGTTCTTGCAAAGATCCACATACCTACATTGGAGAAACAAAGCGGAAATTAAAAATACGAATAAAGGAGCATATAGCTGATATGAAGCACCAAAGGATGCAATCCGTTTTCTACGACCACTGTTTAATAAATAATTGTAATATTGATAAAGACAACACCAAAATTCTGTATAAAGAAAAAGACATATATAATAGAAAGTTTAAAGAAAGCTTTGCTATAATTAACTCAAAAAATTGTATAAATAAAAATACAAGTAAAAATATAAACGAAAACTGGTTAAAAATATTATAAATCTTAATATTTATTTAAAAATACAATAAATCTTAATATTTTACAAAACAAAAAAAGAAAAAAAACCACCAGGGGGCTTACTTTGTTTCAACCCCCTACATGTAGTTATGCAAATTTTAACTGTCACATAACCTAAACAACGTTCAACAGGGGAAAGTTCGAGAACAAAGCTATATATATAGGGCTATAATCTCCATATGAACCAACATCATACAAAGACAAAGGGGAAAGTTCAGACTAAAACTTATACCAAAGGTTTGTCTACAATTTTGTCTTTAAGGAAATTTTTCTGGAATCTGTTTCAACAGAAACGAGCCCAAAGTGCTCGAACGACCTTTGAAAATGTACTGCGCATTAACCATATCTACTAAGAAGTACAAGAGAACAAAATAGTAAGAACTTGTCCCGATTTTATCCATAGTTAATTTAAATTTATTGTTATATTAAATAGTTGTACCTTTTACTCAAAATTTATGTACAAGAATTTTATAACTTTTATTCTGGAGTTTGTAATGTCGAAACTTACCGTGTACAAGTGCCATACTGGGGAAGAACTGGTATGTTATATACGTTTAAATGTTTATATAACTTGTCGGTAAAAACGCTGTATACATTGTTTTATATATTTTTCTAGTTGACTGATGAGGGGCATAAGGCCCGAAACGTGTATCGTATCAACTAAATAAAGGTGGAAAAAAAGCCATGTGGTTGTTATTAACACGAATTTGTGTTCGAGACTTCTATTATTATTATTATTATTATTATCAACTCGTCTCGATTATATTACAGAATGTAAAATAAATATTATCTTTTTAACTAATTCTAGATGATAGTATGTCTGATTTTTCCACTGACACAGACACATTTCCGAATCTAATCCTAGTCTTGATTTTTTTAACTGGATTTTTTGTCTCAAATTTAAAGCCTATCCTGAGCCTAGCCTAGCAAATTTATCAAATAATATCAAATTTATATAATTATAGTAATATAATATATATAATTTATTCGTAATAAGAATATAATACAAATAGTAATAGAATGTAGTACCTACCTTAAAATATCTATAATATTAC
This sequence comes from Centruroides vittatus, assembly GCF_030686945.1. Lineage (NCBI taxonomy): Eukaryota > Metazoa > Arthropoda > Arachnida > Scorpiones > Buthidae > Centruroides > Centruroides vittatus. The sequence goes on along the minus strand of NW_027122481.1, from coordinate 98,751 downwards.
GAATAGTCACTACCTAGCTACGCTTCTACAAAATACTATACTGTTTTTCGGGATAAATAGGGACACAGGCTCAGGTTAGGCTTTAAATTTGCGACAAAATATCTGGTTAAAAACATCAAGACTAGGATTGGATTCGGAAATGTGTCTGTGTCAGTAAAAAAATCGGACATACTATCATCTAGAATTAGTTAGAAAGATAATATTTATTTTACATATTTATATAATTGTTTTAAAAACATAGTTTTTAAACAACAAAAACAGTTTATATATACAGTATATATATATTTGTGTTTATATTAACTTTTACATATTATTATACATATCAACTATTCGCTTTAGTCGTCACATCGGATAACTCGATACATTTCCTCTTCCCCTTGGGGTGTCGACTGTATTTATTAATAATAATAATATAATACATTAATACAAATAAGTACTATGTAGGGCCTATACATTTTTCTTGCCTTTGATGAAGCAAATTTATCAATTACTTCATCAAAGTCGATAATTTCAAATTTTTCTCTTTCCACACTTAAAAATGTTGTCACTTAGGCGATCTTGCCCCATCGTTGATCGTAGATATGTGAAATTAATTTTAATTTGCTGAACGAACGTTCACAGCTAGCAATTGATACTGAAATAGTAAGGAGTATTTGAAGCACTCTCAAATTTACAAAATTAGATTACAAATTTTATTTAACATAGAAGATACTACGCGTTCAGTCCTAAGATCAGAGTTCACTTCATAGAATGACTGTGGGTGGTACTTTCACCTGACTTCGGTGGAGTAAGGTGCCTGTTTGTAGAAGAGGGTTGCCATTTTCTGTTTTATTTTGACTCGGTTCTCGGTCCCCTGACTACCTTTCCGGAAAATCTTGTTTGTCATGGAGACCATTTGGCGCCCCTCAGCGAGTGGCGTCCGGTGCATGATGCACCACCTTGCACCCCCTCGCTACGCTACTACAAATAGTATTCCTCCTAACTTTGAAACTCTCCCTTGTAATTACGGCCTTTTATTTTTCAGACGGAAATAATTCTTTTATAGTATTCGCGAGACTGTCGGGCGGGTAATCGTTACGTTTTGCGACGGATTTTATTTTCGAAAGGTGAGAGTATAATAGCAAAAGTAGAGTGTGCGCAGATGTCTGATAATGCTGGTCAGTATTGCTTGAACAGATCGACAGTAGGCCGCAGTTCAATCTTATTTTAAAAAGATACAGTATAATCAAGAAGACTCAAGCAGCTAAAGAAGTAAAAAAAAATCACATTTGAGAAATAAAGAACACTGAATAGATCATAATGGAACCTAAAACGGATCTGACGACAGAAAAACGCCAACTGTTAAATGAAAAGCACCACGAAACTCGGCGAGATATGTTTTCTTCTGAAAAAGAAAATTATTCCCGATATCTGCTATTAAAGATCTTTTGAAGAAGTGGGAGGATGTCAGAATAACGGTCATAGAATGGCATCCAAACCAGGTTGATGTTAATAGGCATGGGGATCCCTAGAATTACAATGCTACTAATTACTTCTGAAAAATCCTGAAGAGAGAAAAGCAATCGACATTAGACAGATTCTTTAAACCTCACAAACGGAAAAAAAACATGACTAATAAAAATGCAAGACTGTGTGTATATGTATTTTTATTATTACATATAAATAAACGTAACAAGAAAGTATATATTTTTTACTGTTTGCAGTTTCCAAAACAAATTAATGAAATTCACATAAAACCTATGGTAAATCGATAATCGGTTAACGAACAATTCGGATAGCGAACAAAGTCTTGGAACGGATTATGTTCGTTAACCGATCATCCACTGTACTGAATTTTTGTTTTCTTTCTCAACATTTGTTACTTCATGTACAGTTTTCGTCGTTTAATATTATCACTGATTATTGAACATTTCATACAGTTATTTTTTTGTATTTTATTTATACATGTATAAAAAAATTGAAAGCAGAGGGGGTCAACAGGGTTCACGGAGTTACCCCCGACAGTGTACTCCCTTTTAAGCATTGAGTGATGGTTATCCTACATAAAATTCATCTTTCTTTTATCAAAGATGTATTAAAAAGACTCGCTGTTTTCCTGGGGAAGACATAAGGCTACGTTCTACGTGGCAGAGTCCAGCGACCACGAGCGGAAAAAACTATGTAGCTGCGTCCAACTCGTGAGCGACTTTGTCCAGAGTGGACGAGTGTTGTTTACAAAATGGCAGCGAGACGACTTCGTCGAATACTTGCTACGTAAAATATAACAAGCATTAAAATAGTAAATTTTGACATGCAATTGCTATTACTAACCAGATACACAACAAATATAAAAAATTTTCATAGATTAATAAGTAATAAGTTAGAAAAAGTTTTATTCTTAAAACGTTACATTTACAAAATATATATATATATATATATATATATATATACTAGCAGATAGGCCCGGCGTTGCTCGGGCAAAAGTAATGATAGCAAAGATTAAGATTATTACGTTATAGTCACAGAAGAAAAAGAGTAATTTCATCAACAAACTAAATATTTCTAATGAAAGGTCGAATTTGAAAGTCGAATATTGTAATACTGTTCGATTTTCACGACGTGTTCTGATTATATCGTTCGATTTTCATCGAATGTTCTAAAAAAGAAAAGTCGAGAAAAACCGAATTAATCTGTTTAAATTTGAAAATCGAATATGTTCTAACATATTACTTTTTTTTTTTCCTCCGGCGCCCGTAAATCTTGCACGTCGCCTTCTCTTGTTCTCCATTGTTACTTAACACTTCTATTGACACTTAACACTTCCATTGTTGATGGATGTGTTAAGATCCATCCTGTCCCTCTCCCCCGTGGGGAGGAATTTCGAAAAACCCCTTCTTAGTGTGCGTTTTCGTGATGTACCCTAACTGTGTACCAAATTTCAACTCCTAACCGTTTGGGCTCTGCGCTGATTATTATTATTATTATTATCAACTCGTCTCGATTATATATATAGATATATTAAATTACGTAAAAGATTACTAATTAAAGTGTATACAATTTATTTGTCATTCTGATTTCATTCATCTACAAAGTCAGCCATTTTGTGGGAAGCGCAGGAAGTGGAAGCAGCAATCAAACTTGCTTGGTAGCTTCTTCCTGCACGCGCGTGTACAAAAGTCATCTCGTGGTCGCTATACGCTAAACGCGGTTACTCCGGACGCAAACATTTACTTGAACCAATTTGTTCACTCTGCTTAGAAGCGCGTTCACGCTCGTAGACACTGCCACGTAAGACCTAGCCTAAGAGTAAAATTGGTGAGGTAAATCCTAGATCTAAAAGAATAAGAACAACCGACATCACCGAGAGCAATAAACTCAGACGTACACAACACAGAATAAAAATGGCATTGTGAATGGCTGAAAACAGCATCACAATGCCAAGCTCGACTTGAAGCGCCTCTCAATTCTTCAATTTTTATTTTCTCACAAAAAGATTTCGCCATGGTTGGCGGGAGTATTTCCAGTATACTATAAATGTATAAATAAAAGCACAGAATAAACGTACAGACGCTGAAAACTCCCTACACAATTTATGTTATCGACTTTAAAGTCACGTGATAAATTTAAACCAGCCACAATGCACAACTGTTCCAAACTCGGTTACAGGGCACTGCCATCAAATTCGTATAGCGTAGTGTCTACCTGATGTCACGAATGTTTGGGTTAGATTATTTATTGTTTTAGATTTATATTATTCATTATTACAGATATTTGAAACTAAAATATAAAACATATAGAAATAATGACTGGGCATACGAACAGACTTTTGATCAGTTTGAAATTCGATTGTGGTTGTAAATTTTTCTTTACAAATGTCACAATAGAAATTAATCTGATTATTAAAAATAGTCATATGCTTCTCTAAAACCTCCCCACACGTACGTCTGTTCACAGATATTATATTTATAAATAAATTGGGTGTATTTCTAAACAAGACAATTTTAAATGAAATTTCAGTTTAGTTTCTGTTTTAAATTTGATTTTACAATGGATTCTAAAACACGAATGATTCTAATGAACGAGTTTATGGCTTAACAAAAAGTTTTAATATAAACACCTTTGTTACACACTTGTTTCACAAACGTAACGAATTGTCTTCATAGTCTAAGTCTATTACTCTTCTGACAACAAAACGGTTTTATGTTGAACTTTCTGCTCATTAATTAAGTTGCGTTTAATTTTAAATTCTTTATTACACATGTTACACTTTTCAATGTGAACTTTCGAATGTTCTTTTAGTGTGTTTTTAGTCATAAATGCCTTCTTACAAATATTGCATACATACCTATTAGTAATACAATGTCTGGCTAAGGCAGTTTTATAGGTATAACATTTTTTACATATGTCACAAACATACTTTTTTCTATCGCTATAAATAATTTTATGTTGTCCCGAAGAACCTATTGTCTTAAAATATTTGTTACATATGTGAAAAAATATTTGTATTCATTGCTGTGTGTACGAACATGCCGTATTAAACTAGAACTGCGTTTTAAACTTTAATTACATACCTGACAAGTATGGACAAATTGATTATTAATTACTTCATGACATGCCAAATAGTGTTTTATTTTTAAATATTTGTTACATAAATCACAAGTATGGTTGAATTTCTCATTATGAACGATTTTATGAGCTATCAAACATTTTTGTTTTTTTTTTTTTGATTTTAAACCTTTTGTTACATACCTAAGAAGAATAGTTACGTTCATCAGTATGAGTTTCGAGATGGCTTTTCACTTGTTTTTTCCATTTAAAACCCTTATTACATATATCACATTTGAAAGGAAGTTCTTCACAATGATTATTTTGATGGCTTTTTAGTTGCACTTTCCAATTGAAACCCTTATTACAAATATCGCATTTGAAAGGACGTTCTTCGCTATGAGTATTTTGATGGCGTTTTACATCGTTTTTCCATTTGAAACCCTTATTACAAATATTACATTTGAAAGGACGTTCTTCACTATGAGTTTTTTTATGGCGTTTTATTTGCTCTTTCCATTTGAAACCCATATTACAAATATCGCATTTGAAAGGACGTTCTTCACTATGTGTTTCTTGATGCTTTTTTAGATGCATTTTCCATTTGAAACCCTTATTACAAATATCGCATTTGAAAGGACGTTCTTCGCTATGAGTTTTTTGATGGGTTTTTAGTTGCTGTTTCCATTTGAAACCCTTATTACAAATATCGCATTTGAAAGGACGTTCTTCGCTATGAGATTTTTGATGGGTTTTTAGTTTATTTTTTTGTTTAAAACCCTTATTACAAATATCGCATTTAAAAGGACGTTCTTTACTATGAGTTGTTTTGTGTGATTTTAGTGTCTGTATTTGTTTAAACGCCGTATTACAAATATCGCATTTGAAAGGACGTTCTTCACTATGAATTTTTTGATGGTATTTTACTTGATCTTTCCATTTGAAACCCTTATTACAAATATCGCATTTGAAAGGACGTTCTTCGCTATGAGTTTTTTGATGGCTTGTTAGTCGCTGTTTCCCTTTGAAACCCTTATTACAAATATCGCATTTGAAAGGACGTTCTTTGCTATGAGTTTTTTGATGGCTTGCTAGTTGCTTTTTCACTTTGAAATCCTTATTACAAATATCGCATTTGAAAGGTCGTTCTTCACTATGTCGTGCTACATGATATAAAAGATTGGATTTCCACTTAAATTCTTTTCCACATATTTTGCAGGCATAAGTTCTGTGTATTCTTTTGTGTCTTTCTAGACAGCCCTTACGATATGGAATACACCTACCACAAATGTCGCAATACACATTTTCTCGCTGGATATTAGATATTTTACCGTTTTTTGGAGATGACTTCACTCGATCCCCAGATGGCTGCAAACGTAAATTGCTATGAAAGATTTCGTTTTGATTTCCAGTCTTGTGTTCTTTCATGTGTCTTCGCAAAAGAAATTGCCACAAAAACTTCTTATTGCAGGTTGTGCAGCGAAATGGTTTTTTTCCAATATGACAGAACAGATGTGTTTGTAATATTTTCTTATTTGTAAAAGTCTGTTTACATAAATCACACGTAAATTCTTGTTTAGAATGAGATGAAAACATAACCTTAAAGTATTTTTTTTTAATCTTATCATGAATTTTATTTCGTTTTCGACTCAAAGAAACGTACTTTGTTTTGATATTATATTTAAAATGTTTTTCTTTTTCTGAATTTAGCTGAATATCGTAATCCTGAATTTTCTCTTCCTCCTCAACTGAAAGTTTAAAAAATAACATAATGAACTTTCTATTATATTTGAATAAACAACATTGTTTCAATTTTAAAATAGTGTAGTTAGCTATACTTTACCAATTATATGTCATGTGTTTCATTTAAAAACAAGGCATGATTTGTTGTTTGCACTACAAATAAAACATTTTACATTTACAATCATAAACTGATTGATTCAGCTTTAGTTTCTTTAGCGGATACACTCAAACCTGTTTTTGTGCGGTCTTTTTTTGTGCGATTTTTTATATGTGCAATGTGTTTTGTGCAATTATTTTTGTGCAGTATATCAATTTGATTGAAATTCATATACCACACACAAAAAATCACACAAAACAAATCGCACAAAAAAAATTGCACAAAAAATGACCGCACAAAAACAGGTTTGAGTGTATTGAAATAAGTGAAAAATTGTTTAACTTTATCTTTTTTGTTTACTTTATTTATGTAGTTTGTTCCAGCTATTATCATGAAAACGTAAAAGAAATCGTGTTTTCTTAGAGAGGAGAAAAAATCATTAGTGTAAAAGAAAAAGTAGCAAAATTCTACGGATTTCAAGTAGAGTGGAAAATTCGGTGGATTTTGGAGATTTTTTGAATCAAAATACCATAATTTGAGCGCATGTCCAGTAGATCTGTACAACGTTTTTCAAGAATATCTGCAACGTATTTTCTAAAACGTCGCTAATACAGTAGACCCTCCTATAACAGGCGTTCATATAACACGGGTTTGTATAACACGGCAAAAAAATTGCGATCGTGTTCGTATAACAACCTAAAAGAGACTCGTATAACACGGTGAAACGTCATCGCCGACTCGTGTCTCGACAGGATTGGTCGAATCGGGACCAATAGCGGACATTGCACAAACCGTTGAGTTTAAACGAGCAGCGGACATACTAAAATTTATTTATTATTTAACGACGATAAAAATTATATTTCTATTAATGATGTCTCCAAAGTTCAGCGATTTTTTCTCAGAAAAATAACTTATCAGGAAACACATACTGTACGCGCTTGCTGTTCGACGAGCAGCTTTGCGACGAAAACAAGCTTAAGCAATGGCGTTGTCGAACGGTGCACACTCGGTAAGTAACCCTACAATTTTTTGTTTATAGCATAGTTTTTATGGATTATTCCCAAAAATTATAAGTGATTTGGAAATGTTGAGTAAAATTAGTGTAGAATTGGTTAATTTTATGGACGAAAACCTTTCAAACAGCCATAGCCCCTAAACTGCACACGTGCCGGGCTGTGATTGGCTCATGTATTTAAGTGACTCGTACAACACGGAATTCGTATAACACGTAACGTATCTACCGTGTTATAGGGGATCTACTGTATTTACTTATTTATGTCATTGAATAAGTTATATAGCCCTTGTTTACTTCGTTTCAATACATTTTTTTTATTATTTCAGAGGATCCAAAAAAAAAAGGCAAGATAACATGAATCATTAAATCATAACTCATGAGTTATTATAGGTATAGGTAGTTACGTATAATTTTCAAATATCTAATTTCACTTAAATGTAAGAGGGTTGAAACTTGAATGCAGTTCTTCAGCTGCCCTCTGAATAATACTAATATAAAAGGTTTGAACTAAGTAACGTGTTACTTACTTTGGATGATCATTTCATTCCTGTTAAAGTTTTCGTTTGGAGTGAAGTATTCAATCTTGACAGGCTAAACAATGTGCAAATAATACATGACAACCACTAATAATCACTTATAATATATAAACCAGTAACGAGTTGCTCAACTTTCCGAGTAACAATTTAAAATTTTGGTGGCTGTCTGTAATAAAACGTTTTTTAAATAAAATATATTTTTAGCTATTATATAAAGGCAAAGAATCCAGTTTTGCATTTTCTCATGCCAGAGGCATTAAGAATCCTTAGACGTTACTTGCCAACAAGTGACAATTGCGAAGATGATGTTTTAAAGGCGTTTATGATCGTTGAAAAAGTTAGTCGAGACAGTTAAGTGCTCAAAACAAACAACCCTAAACGAATTTTTCAGTTTTTCACTTATAGAGTAATTGTAAATGGAGGACACAATGTATTGTAAGCCTATACTACTGTATAACGCACTATTGCATTTTATTAATTGAAGTTTTGTGGTTTTTTTTCCAACTTCGCTTTAGTCGTTACATCGGATAACTCGACACATTTCCACTTCCCCTTGGGAGGTCGACTTATGCGGAGTCGACTGTAAATAAAAATTTAATAGGCACTTTACATAACTTGCAAAAATTTGAATAATTATATAATTTATGGATTAAAATCGTCTATTTCTTTACAATGTCGTTCACAAATGCTTGAATAATCATTATTTCAATAAAATATGTTATAAACTTGACCCAAAAGACAGAAAAAGCAAACGTTTAAGCTGAACTTCTACTTGCAACGTTTCAAACGCCTTTGTCCTGAACCATTATGCTGAACATTATATTATATTATAAACGTATTATATTGAAGATTAAGAAACGAAAGTTAGTACTGTACATTGTGTATAAGGGGAATTAATGCTAATAAATTTTGGTAATAAAACATTAAGGGGTGAAGAGATAGAAGATGGTCACGTGTAAAATCTCGAGTGGAATCAGACCATGAAAATTTTATTTGTTGTTAGCATCTACAATTGTTTGTGAAATGCATTTCTACCAATTAAATTAAGCATTTCTTCATTTTATAATAATTAAAATTATAGAGAGTTTTTATAAGTTTGGCGCCACAGACAATTTTATTTTTTTATTATGATTAATAATATAAATGTTATTTTTTAAATAAACTCTCTTAACAGCCAGGAAACTTACGCAACTCGTTGTTAGATTTTTTCTTACATAATACACATTTTTTATTTAATACAGAATACACCTAAATTCAATGCATAATATTATATTAGTGATAATGAACTACGTTTTCAACCATTCAGAAACTTAATTTAATATTGAAATTTCACTGTAAAATATTTCGAAATTTGTATTACTTACCGATACATGTTCATCATCATCTGGAAGAAGAACAACTTTATAATCTTCAGTCTTTACTTCGATCTTCACTTTTTTCAAATCAACTTTATATTCTGATTTTATACCATATTTTACATCATAATTCTCTTTTACTTCTTCTTTCTTGATTTCTGTAGTGGAATTTACAAAGATTTTGTGTTGAAGGATTCTAAGAAAAACTTGAAATATAAAATAAAACTAAGCATATTTGCATTAATTAACATAACAATATTTAATTACATGTTTCACTACTTCATTTATTTCTGATTACAAGCCGAAAACTATCCTTTGCTTAACGCTGATTCGATATAACGCGGTCTTCTCTAAGACCAAAAAAAAAAAAGATCAAAATTTAATGCTGATTTAAATTATCGCGGTATTTTATTGATTTGTACATAATACGATTATTTTCAAACACAAACGAATCGGCTAAACGTCGCAAAAATGTGTACTTTCTTTAAATCTATGTTTGTTTGGTGCAATTTTGGAAAAAATGTAACATAGTGAATTCCATAGGAAATATCGACTTTGCTTGGCAAGAATTAACTGATAAATGCACGAACAAAGTGTGGAACAAGTTATGGTTGAAGGTATTCAAGAATTCTCAACGAGAAGAGCGCATCGCTGTATCGTTAGGTTGACCAAACTCAACCTAATCGATACAGCAGGACTAGGAGAAGTAGAGGAGCAGGATATTGAGGAGTTACAGCAAGTTTCTGATGACAGCCTTACCAGCGACGACCTTCAAGAACTGGCAGAACAGGGATTCATGTGGAACAGTAAAAAAAAAAAAAGAAAGGAATTCTGAAAACGAAGAACCCAAAAAAATTCTCTACAGATTTCATTAGTAAATGTTTGGTAACCATAACCGAAATCGTTGATCAAATTGAGGCAAATGATCGAAATTTTGAAAGGAATGCGAAAGGAAAACAAGGCATTTTGGATGCGATCTTCTGCTTCCGACATTTGCTTAAGGAAAGAAAAAAGCGACAAATGAAACTTTACGACTTTATTGGAAAAGAACAAGAATTTCAGAAAAGTTAGGACCTTCATCAAAAAAAAAAAAAAAAAAATGAAATTTCCATTTCTGTGTGCATATGATTATGTATTATTTCTTCTTCTTTAATGCTGCCGAATTGCGTTTGCGATTTCGTTTTGATAGTGTTCTCTGTCTAGCACTGTGTGAAGAATTTGTGCTGTAGTCACGTGAAGCCAGGTGCTGATGTTATCTAGCCAGGTCGTTTTCGGTCTGCCTGGACGTTTCTTGCCTTCAATCTTGCCCTCCAGGATGAGTGCAGTAGATGGTATTTTTGGTGGTTCCTAGCGATGTGGCCTAGATAGTAGCATTTCCTGCTGATAATGGTTTTGATCAGGTCCCGGTTCGTTGATCAGGTCCATGTGTTATTTAACATATATTATTATACAAATTAACGTAAAAAAACTTAAAATTAAAGTAAAATTTGTTTATTTTTGGTCGCATGTTCCGCTATGTTTACTCTATGTTAAAATGACCTTGTTCAACGCTGTTTCGCTTAGCGCTTTGTTGTCTAGGAACGCATCCCCGCGTTAAGCGGGGTCTTACCGTTTGTACGATATACTGTACAGTGCGTTACGTATCTGCGTGTCACTCCCTCACACTTCGCTTCATATATAATACATAAATGTATATGCAATGAATACTTGTTTCAACTCATGTAATGTATAAGTTTATGAGCTTATGAGTGATATGTATCGAGTTTGCTAATGATGAATAATTTACTTTCACTGTGGTACCGGCTCTCATAAACAAGAAAATATGTGTAATGCTATGACATTGCACATAATTATTTTGAGTTTGATTTAAAAAGAAACAAAATCCGGCAACAAGTTACGTAACTTTATCAGCAAAAATGTTACAATTGGTTTATATTATTAATTATTATAAAATGGCAAAAAACTGAATTTTGAAAGTAGAGATGAGTTTTATTTATAGATACATAAAATTAGTACTTTAAAAACTTAGGGTCTGTGAGAAGTAGCAAGACATCCCAGTCTGAGCACTCATTAATGGAGAACCCACTGTTTTCACAGACATATATCGATACAAACAATAAAATAAATACCAGCAGACTTTTTTGCTATTTATTTAAACAAATTGAATTAAATCATATAATTGGGCTGTAATTTGAAAAAATTGTAGACCTATAAATTCTCATTGTCCTCTGTCTTGTGGCACTCTTTCTTTAATATCGAGAAGGAACGAACATTAAAGCCGAAATTAGATAATATGGAAAGATCAGAGGCAAGAGACACCGAGTAACTGTACGAAGTTTTGATGAAAATCGAAAGTCACGTTATTTCAATTAAAATCTTTTCTCCCGAAAACAGTTAATAAATGACCGGCACAACTCCATTGTGAAAGTAAAAGTATAATGTACAGAGGCAAGCCACTATTAATTTCAGGTAACGAACACATATTTTAAATTAAATACACTAAAAATATGATTATATATTGCAATCCAGCATTGTGACGATGCCATAATATATAATTGCTCGTTTCATTGAAATCTAAAACATATAAATTGGAATTTTCTCTGTTGTAAGATTCTGATCCATAAAATTGACAGTTTTAAATCTGTCAACTAAATTAAATGTAATTGATAATATTAAATTCTATTTAAATCCTTATTCATTATATACGACATATTCGCAAAGTTTTTCAAATGTTATCAATTCGATTGATATGAATATAAATTTATGTATTACGTATTATTCTTATCACTGGAAAGATACTTTCATAGCATTAAAAGTATTAAGCGTCTTACCTCTTTCTATTTTATAACCAGAATGACTCCAAATAGTGGATCCGTTTGTGTTGTTCGTGGAAATTGGTTCTCTTTTAATATTTATCTGAAATAAAAAAAGATTACGTTATATTATTTGACAGATTGATCTTTATAGAAAGACAAGTGAAAAAATTATTTAAACTGGGGCATAAAAATACGTTTAATAAATAATACTTTTTTTGTTTTAAATGTGGTCAACTATCTACTTTTCTTTTAATTGTGGTGCCTGTAATCTATTTAACACCTTTCAAAGTAAAATTTTAAATGGAAAAAACGTGACTTCTGGTTTGCAGCATATATATGTATACAGTTTATCGGAGTCTCTTGCCGAATTAAGTGAATCTGATTCTCTATGAATATTTACAAAATAGTTTATTAAGATGCAATTTGACAAATAATAATATTTTTGTCTGTTGTAATTTCGTAGCTTTCTTTAAATTTTCTTTTGTACCAATTTTTTTTTCTTTGTGTACTATTTTAACATCAGTTTTATCTATGCTGCAGTTACGAGTTGTTCAATGTTCGTAAATAACAGAGTTTATTCTACTATACTTTAAATCCGCGATGTGTTCAGAAGCAAAGAGAATTGAATTCGAGCCATATACTAAACCATGAGACCAGGTAGGTGATAAGCTACAATTCAAACATTTCACAGTACATAAAAGAAAACATATTGGATTATAAAATAATCGTGAACAGAACAAGCTCACTAAAGAAGAAGAAAAAAACATCTTCTTCTTCTTTAAAGAACCACCAAAAGCACACATTGGAGAAGCAAAAAGAAGATTGGAAACAAGATTAAAAGAACACATCGCGGATTTAAAATATAATAGTGTGAAAATCGGCCGCTTTCACTTTTTTATAAATTATGGGTTCGAATATAATATTTTAATATGTTAAATTTTCGAATAATATTTTATAATATTTGCCGATGATTCAAAAAAAGTTTCCGTTGGAAAACTTCCTGGTCGACGTCAGAACTTCCGTTTTCATCGGTTCGAGTAAAAATGCCTCATGTAAGAAAATAAGGAGGATGCACCTTTAATCAACGATCATCGTAGAATGTTATATAGCATCAATTATGTTTATTTGAATAGAGATATTGAAGAAAATCTCCATTCTTCTAAATTGTAAAAACGAAAGTTTTAATTTAATCAACGGAAGTTGATTTCCTTTTAACGACAAAGTCGAGATGAATCATTAGGAGACAGCAGCCGACCGCCTCTCTATAAAAAGAGATGATTTTCCCGTTTAATTGCGCAGTTCTACGAAGTCCGGAATCGCCACATGGTCATTGCGCAGTGCATCGAACCGCCATACTAAAGCTAAAGTAGCAGTGGCGTGCCGTGACATGTGATGATAGGGAAGCTGTGTTTCTGTAAAAAGCCGACTTCCAGGGGCAATCGGTTAACTGCGCGTCAGTAATGGTCTAGGGTCCATTCGTATGTGCGTGGTGGCGGAAGAGACAAAGACAACAAGTTGTGACAAAAACCGTTTATTTTAACATAAGTAAACATACACTATGTACGAAATTGTTTGCTTTAGGACAATCAACTGTTCGGACGTCCTGGCCATCGATGTGGTTCTTCGATGGTCAATCGATGGTGGCCCCGGGACAGTGGGGTCGACAAGTCTGTAAGGCACGGGGTGACTTCGTCCGTTAGAGTCGGGAACACGGTCTACGAGTAAGTCCGAAGTGGCACAGGTTGGCACAATAGATGAGAAATTGTTTTTTTTTGCGCATTTACACACGGCGTTTTGGTTATTCGGAACGTTAACCGAGTGCCAGGTGTCCTCGATTGTCGGGGGATTATATCAATCTCCGTTCTTTCTTTCGTCCATTTAATTGGTCATTTTCCCTCAATCACGCTTCCCGAGTGGTTGGACCCTCGTTACTAAGCATAACGAGACTGGAGCGCGAGAAAAGTCAAAATCGAAGTTGAATTCGATCTTCCACCGATCATAGGACGACTTCCTTCCGCGATTTATGGTTTCTGCCTGGCAGTTTGATATAAACAATGGGTGTCCGACTACAAACGACTTTTACTTATGTTTTTTTAAACTAATAAATTTTTCTGTAAATTAACCGTTTTTTCGCGTCTTTCGTGACGGGTCAGACCCGTACGGTACATCACATTTCCATAAAAGTTTTAAACAAATACTGGAAATGACAAAAATAAACAATTCATGTATTTTAGTTCTAAAATACAAATAATACATACATAATACAAATTGATACGATACAAACAATGATAGAAAAACTTGTTTTATTAATTTTTTCATAAACTAACTCTATTCGGCGATTTTTTCCGCGAAGTCGTTAATTACTTTATCATAAAAGTCGCTGGTCGTCGACTCCATCATCGCATTTGAAAGCTTTTTTTCTATCGAAAGCAACGCTGGCGACCACAACTTCCTCTGGCCGAGTGTTCCTGGCTAATGTATGAATTTACTTCGTGGTCGAAAAACTGCGCTCAACAGAGGCACTGGTAGACGGTACCATAAAAATTAATGATATTAAATCTCATAATTCTTTTAGTACGTCTTTGTTCGGATCGACATTAATTATAACATGTTTTATGTTTAAGAGTTACTTGTCAATAGGCCTATAGTCTGGACACGAATATAAATATTGCGATTCACTACGTAATTTAGATAAATCAAAAAAATTTTCATAAAATTTACTTAATGTAAAGAATTAAAACACGTTTGAAAAAAATTGTTTTACATAATATTAAAATTATTAACATCTAAAAGTGATAAAAATTCTAAAAATTTTATGCCTGAAAATCTGTCGATATAATTACAGTATAATTAAAAGAAAATTATAATTAAATATAACTTTGCAAAGAAACGTACATAAAAATAACATTGAATACTATTTACTTTTTAAATCTTAAACAATTCACTTACATTAGTCAGATGGCTAAGAGATAGAATCGTTGGAAGCGTTACACGTGTGTAGCTCCCACCAGCTAAACCGCTGAGGTTGGTGCTCTGTAAAGCGCATGCGCCAATGCCCTCTGGTTGTTTTACATCATTCAGTTATTCTCGTGGTGAAAGCTGTCTCGTAAGCGTTTCCATTCCGCCGCTGACATTCGAATATACAATAGCAATCTTATCGTTTTTTTTCACATGTAGTATAGAAATTTGTAATAAAATAGATAATGCAGTTATAATAAAATATGAATTTTAATTAATTCAAAGTACGTTAAAATATGATAATTTATATTTTAGAAAATACAAGGGAAGCGGCGCTTCCATCGCTTCCAATGACGGCACGCCACTGTAAAGTAGTCTCATGCAAGGAAGAATTCTACAAGCAAGATAACCCTTCCATACAAAGAATTTCTCGCTTTAGTTACAATTCATACAAGTTGAAATTTATTTTAGTTTAAGTGCCATACTACAGGCAAGATCCTCCGAAAAATGAAATGAAAAGTATTCTTATGGTAGAAGAAATTGACATACATTTGTAAACTCTCTCTTTGCGCATAGTGTTAGATTTAGCGCGAATAGGTTAATAATAGATTTAAGTCGATAGTTAAATTCGCTTACGAGTTAAGACTCGAATGTATTATTGTAACTTCGTTTATTATATTTTCATTTGTATTTTATTGTATTCAGATTTAGTTTAGTTTAATTAAATATTGTTATTGTTTATAATCAGATTGGTTTCATTTTGGTTATGTTATCGGAGCACTCTCATTTGTTATACCGTTAACCCTGCTTATCAACATCGAATTAAAACGCGTGGTGATCCGCGTCGTAAATCTGATCACCCGGTGTCCGGAGATCCTGACGTTAGGAGATAGCGGAGACTGATGATCGCGAAATCACCTATCTTTCACGAATTAATATAAGTCCCACCGCCACTCGAAATTGTTAGTAATAAGCCAGAGGTGGGCAAGCATGAGTTCAGCGAGAGCCGAAATGTAGGTTATGCAAAATACATGGGAGCCGCAGTTCTGTACTGTCGTGGAGGATAGTATAGTAATGCAGGGAAGGATAGGGTGTCCCCCATCCGGGTCGAGAACTTGTTTTAAAAAAATAGATTTGAAATGTCAATTTAATTTATTGCACCAACCTGGAAATAAATTACTAAATATTACATATATATAATTACATATTTTCACAAAATTGTGCAAATAAAATTGTAAAAATAATAATAAGAAGCAGAAATTAACACTTTCAGCAAGAGCCGCATTTGCCCATGTCTATAATAAGCCATCTCATATGACAAACGAGAGTCGTCACGCGATTGATTTGCCGATTATGTGGTAGCAACTACTTTCCAGACTTCCTGCCCCCGGCTGATCTCACAATAGAATAAACTCTGTTTTTTTACGAACATTGCACAGCTCATAACTGCAGCATGGATAAAATTGATGTTAATATAGTACACAAAGGAAAAAATTGGTACGAAACAGTGGCGTGCCGTCATTGGAAGCGATGGAAGCGCCGCTTCCCCCTTCCAACGACCTTCCCTTGTATTTTCTAAAATATAAATTTTCATATTTTAACGTACTTTGAATTAATTAAAATTCATATTTTATTATAACTGCATTATGTATCTTTTACAAATTTCTATACTATATGTGAAAAAAACGATAAGTGTAGTAATTAACTTCTTTTTTTTATTTATTTCATATTTGCAGACTAAAAAATTACAGGTCACAAGAAGGCGTCAATTAACTACTAGGGCCCGCGGAAAAAAACGTAAAATTTATTCTGGCCCATGTTATAAAAAAGGTTGCTCACGCTTGGACTAGATTTATAACTTAACCCAACCGATAGGAGTTTACTGGCATGTTTTTATCATAGTTCTGTATAGTTCACAGGAGTTTTAAAAAATCCATTAAAATATTTGATATATTTATTCCGTGTTTATTCCGCTCTCCCATCTTATATTACTTACGGATTTCAATGTTAAATCGGTGATATTACGATTTAGTATGTCCCATCGGTAAGGGGATGCAGAAAAAACGTGCACAATTCTTGTATAATGTTAAAAAATTAACTGTTACTTTGACAGCATCATTTACAATCAAATTTAATGAATGAGACGTACAAGGTACAAAAAAAGCTCTAGAATTTATTTTCCTTAAATTTACGATTTATATATTTGTTGTCATAAACATTTGTCTTTACATTTTTTCCCAAGACTGCAGATATTCAAGTACAAAGTAGAAATAAGTCGAAACCAGTTACTAAGAAGTAGTTAAATAATTAAGAGATTAGGGAATGTGACATAAATAAAACCCTGCTGACTTAAACAAAAGCTTAACCGAAGCAATTACTAGCTCAGTACAGTGGAGAACTGATTTCTGTGTACACCTGGTACTAAAACGAATTAGTTAGAAAACAAATGGCTATTAAGTTTAACATATGTAGATTTTTACATCTATGGTGAGAAACGTTTAAAATTTACAACAGCCCTGTCGCGTCCTTTGAGATATACTAGTGACTGATCATCTTTTATTTTCAATCAGATTTTTTACATTTATTCAAATTAAAGCGTATTCGTTTAATTTCTTTCAATATCATTATTCGAAGTTTAAGACATTGGCACGCATTAACATCTTTAAAGCTAAGTATACTTACAATATGGCACGCGGACTCAAAAAGGTTCGCCATACCTGCCCTAGACAATCACTGACGCGCGATTAACTGATTGCCCCTAGAAGTCGGCTTCTTACAGAAACACAGCTTCCCTGTCATCAAATGTCACGGCACGCCACTTGTACGAAAAAAAAATTTAAAGAAAACTACGAAATTACTACAGACAAAAATAATATTAACAAGAGCCTAAGCTTAGAAATTCATAAAAGCTGGTTACAACTAATAAATAGAATATCTTAAAAAGTATATTTATACAGTTGTAGGCGTGGCTGTGTGCAGCATTCTGGGGGGAGAAGTTACACGCTGTGAGACATGCGGGGGAAGCGGTCAAATTATCAGGGAGGGGAAAGTAAGTGGCAAGACATAGCGCGGAAGGTGCCAAACAGATGCCCACCAGATACAACATATGTATATATAAGAGACTAAAAAGGGGCGAAAGCCCGAAACGCGTCTCTGTAAATATTATGGATTAAATAGATGAATTTGCCAAGTGTCTATAAATTCACCAAGTCGTGACACCAAACGAAACAAAAATAGAGGAAGTTGTTAAAGATAAAGAAGTGAGTCTTCGAGAAGTTATCGCAAAATTGTCTTTGACAAGAGGACAAGGTTTCAAGAAATGCAACTGCCTAAAAAATGTGTCACAAAGAAGTACGCTTGCGAGTCATCAGGATTACTTTTTAATTCTAAATGCCATTATAGCTCTCCATGCTGTAACAAGTAAAATCCTTTTTTTACTTTTATTAAATGACAATGAATACCAAATGATAAGAAAAAATACTGTGATTACTGATTAGCTTAGCCAACGTAGCTAAGTTAATCAGTAATCACCGTGACTAAAACGTCATATTTCATAGTAAACAGCCAAGATGACTTTTACTTGAAATCGAAAACAACGAAGCTCAGTTTAAAGTTGATGGGCCATTAGTTATACAAATAAACTATTCTAAAATTATTTTTTTTCTATTTTCCACAATAAATTTTATCATTTCAGTTATGTTTCTTGTCCTTAAAGCAACACTGAGATCTTACAAAAAAAAAAAAAAAAAAAATATTTTTCACTCACCTCTAAGGGTTCCGATTTAATTCTTTTATAACACTTCACATCCATATTGAATTCTCTCTTGAAATTTTTAAAATCAACTTCAAATTTTTCTTCGTTTCGTTCAGTCGTAAAGTCCGAATATTTCGTTTCTACCTCTTGTTTTATCTTCATTTTCTCGATTTACGATATTCTCGTATGTCAACAATCTGCATTCAATCAAAGAATTAATTATAGTTAATTAATAAATGTTCATTCGAAATTTAGAGCAAAGACGACTAATGATTATTGTTCCCATTCTAGCAGTAAACAAGGGGTGCACTTCAAGGTTGACTGAAAAGATCGCGGTGGTAACACGTCACCAGCACAGGTGATATTTGCAGCTAAAATGCAGTTTAAGATAAATTTTAAACCCCAATTTAATAACATAAAAACCAGAGTCGAAATATATTTATTTATGAAATATTAAAAAAAACGTATTAAAATTTATGATAATAAATCAATTTTTGTGCGCCCTTGACACTTGAGGACCCAGGACTTTGAGTCTTATTAGTCTCTAAATAGATTTGCTCCTCACTAGGTAGCCTGATACTTTAATGTTAACTCTCTTATAATTAGTAGATAAAATTAAAAGACAATTTAAAAAGCTGACAAATTTATAAAATAAATAAATAAAACTACTAAAAATGAAAACGAATATAAATTTCATTATCTTTTGTGCGAAACAACACTAAAATCATTTTTAATAGTTATGTGGAAAGAAACGACAGTTGCAATTAATTTAAAATAGTATAATTAATGCAAAAAATTCAATGAAAACTTAATATTACGTGAGGATCCAGAGTTCATAACTTACTTTTAACGAAAGTCTGTTATATTTGTTGTATATTTTCCCTTGTTTTTGTAAAACAAAATTAAAAGAAAAATTTACTTTTCTGTTAATATACACCAACGCTCTTTAACCCATTTTTCCCTGTGTGAGAAAAACTTGGAAATCTTTTAAGGAAAAACTTTTTTATGAAATTCACACTTTGTGTGCTTACCGAACATCGTTCTCCAAATCTGGAAATCATTAAACTCAATGTTTCTTAACACCCGTTTTAAAAGATTGTCATTGACCCCAACTTTTGTCTGCGGACTCTGCCTTCAGTGGTCCCTGTCGTACATCTGTTTCTTTTCGTCCCCCTAGATTTACTAGTTACCAACAGGAGGACGTTGCCACTTTGCCTAAACAGTCGAGTAGAAATCTTGTTTCGACAGTTCTAATTGGAGGAGTTCTGTGCTTAAAAACGAGGTCACCCTCACCCAGGATAGTTTCCTGGAGTCTACCACGTGAAACTTGTTGCCTGTGTGAAACAAAGACAGAGTAGCCGCTAAAATTCCTAAACCTCCGACGCACTTGGAAAAAAAAGGAAAAATTCGAAGACGAACAGAAATATCTCCGATTTATAAAATAATTGTGAAACCTTTAAAGTATATTATATTTAAGTTATTATGTGAACTCTCTCTCACTCTCCACTCGAAAGGAAAATTCGATAGAAGGATAAACCAGCAACTAACACGCAACTTTCTCGGTAAAATTTGAAGTTTTGCTGGCGCCATCTCTTATCATATTTAATTTTTAAAATGTTTTATATTTTTAAATATTATAAAATGGCAAAATCCTTAATTTTCAGGGTAGGGATGAAATTTATAAAAATTACAAATTTTAGTAACGAGTATAATCGTCATTAAGTTCGCCATGACGCGTTTCTATCGGCCAATAACGGTTCGTCTGTTAGTCACGTGAGAAAATAATATCACGTGGTGTTTTAATGGGAAAAAGAACGATGCGGTTAACTGAGATGAGTGACATTAGAATAAAGAGGGGGCCTTTTTATACTCTTTTTGAGTGGTAAAGGGCCTTAAACCACAAATAAAAAAAAAAAAAAAAGAATAAAGAGGAAAGGATAATAAATTTAAGACATATTCTACACTAATAATCACATATAATTTAATTCAAACGAAAAAACAAACGAATCTTAGTCGAAATAGTGTTCTTTATCGACAGATGTTGATCGAACAATAAACGTATTTTGTACACCAGTTCTTTCTCGATCCAAGAAAATATCTCTCATCGCAAATCTTCGACGAGATTTTCTAGTTAAATAAAGCCGTACAAAACAGAATTTGTTTAACACGTGGATAGCGGCTGTATCGGTATCGATCGCCATCTTGAATACTGTACGCATGCGCCGAAATGTAATTAGGTTGTCGCTTGTGTGGTTGCGCAGTCTCATAGCGAAAATGCGTTTGTGTCACCGCTTTTCGTTGAGAGTGAATCCACCCAATGGTATTAAATATGGTTCCCGTTAACTCTACCTTAAATCTTCGATATTTTATAGCATCAATGCCGCTAATGAAGGGGAGAAGACCTAGATTAGACCCAGTAAGAGGTGGATGAACAAAATATTTGAAGACCTAAGAAAAACGACTGACGATGTAACAACGGTGTTTGCCAGACGAGTGATAAACACGAGGTGAGTTCTAGGAACAATATTTATCATATATCACGTGGGTTTCGTATCTACAAACTATGACGTGAGTTGGTGACGTGCTACCTCTTGACTCTCTTCTATTAACTTTTAGTGTACACCCCTTGTTTACTGCTGCAACGCGAACAAAAACACTGAGTTCACTTGCCTGACTTTGTTAGGGTTCTTTCGTACTACGGCCGACTGGTTCGACTGGTCCGACTCTAACACGTGTTGCCAGAGCAACAGCAGTCGGTGTACAAACGGGTCGTTCCACTTGGACAACTTTAATAAGTTAAATAACTTGTACTCGGGTCGACCTAGAAAGCTAAATATTTGTAATCGGATCGGAGCAGTCAGTCGTAGTGTGAAATAGCCCTTACTCATTCAAAAATTCGAGTAAAATTAATATGGATATTTATTATTGAATTGATTGATGACACACTATTTGACTAGGAGAGGTAACAGTAAGTGTTTCCTATTATATGAATTTTATTTATTTATTTAGGCAAATGTAAACTCAAACTCGGCAGTTTCCCATTGAAAACAGATTGTTGACAAATGAAAAACATTTTAAACTGAGAAAATGAAGATAAAAGTAGAGCCAGAAAATGAATATTCAGAATTTACATTGAACCCAGGTGAGTGTAAAGTTTGAAGTTTTAAAGAATTGCAAGAAAGAATTAAATACGGATACCAAAAAGTTTTGTAGAAGAATTAAATCTGGACCATAAATATACACAGGTGAGTAAAATGTACTTTTGTATACGACTCTTGTGTTGCTTTAAAAGCATCATTTGCAAACTTTCTATGTTTACATTACCCCTTGCAAAAATTTAAAAGGATCCTTGTCTACTTAAATGCATGACTGCGAGGGAAAATGTTACAATTTTGAAGTAAGAGAAGTCAGCTGGCGGAACTCGAAAGGATCCATCATGTCTACATATAAAACCTGTCAAACAGACAATAGTGAGAAAGATGACTCCAGGATCCTTTATTATGTCATTAAATTTAGATTTATTTCATTCTTTCTTTAGAACTTACTCTTTATCATTTTCCTGAATTCACTTGTGATATGAAGTGGACGAAAATTTTCAAATTTCAGACCTGTAAATTCTGCTATAAACCTTCTATTCATCTGTCCTTTTTAAATCTGATAACAGAGTTACTTAGGTGAAAATTGTAAACTTTTCTACCAGAGGATTAACCGTAGTCACGGGATTTTTTAAATTAAACTATGATTAAAAATTGCAATGTAAACGATTTTTAAGCATGAATTACTATGAATAATTATAAATAATACAATTGAGTTGATTGCCCTATTCGGATCGAGGCAAACTTGAATTAGGGGGCCTCGTGTGAAGTGTTGACCTCACACATTTTCTGTTGGTAACTGAAGGGGAGGGGAAAAGTTCACCTTTAGTGGAAGTCCATTTATTTTATTAAATTTTATACAGTTTATGCATTATATTAGATTTATTT
This sequence comes from Centruroides vittatus, assembly GCF_030686945.1. NCBI lineage: Eukaryota > Metazoa > Arthropoda > Arachnida > Scorpiones > Buthidae > Centruroides > Centruroides vittatus. The sequence continues at coordinate 75,970 of NW_027122481.1, read as the reverse complement.
CAAAATTTCTTGTTTTGTTTCTACCTATTGTATTTAGTATTCGTGAAGTGATAAAGGGTTAAAGAGGGAGATTTATTGAAGCGCTGAAAAAAGTACAGAAACTTTGACGAAACCGAAAGAATGAGATAGATGAAATAAAAGTGTCTAGAAAAGTGCGCGTGCAATTTATGGACAGCTCCTAAATATTACATTTATTATTCGCCACAGCTGAACTTATTTTAATTACAAGTAACAGAAAAATACAATTAAATAGTTAATAAAAACTAGTTGAAATGGATATTTTGTATGTTTTATATCATATGAATGGTGTGGGAGAATAGTTTACAAAAAGCCCTTTCAAAACCTTTTTATTTCCTGTAAAATATAATAATATTTACTTGCACGTACGAACGTTTTTGTATCTCTATCGAGATCTGCTTCTAATCTACAAAAAAGGAAAAAATTAAACTTTTGGTATTTTGGATCCTTTTGAGTGAAGAAATGTGGTTGTAACAAAGAAAGAATTTAATATTTTATAAGTAGAGAGGATGAAATGATGTACTCTGAGGTTTAATAACTTATAAACTCTTATTTTTACATATTCATTTGGTATGAAAATGCTCCAGATTTGAATCAAGCAAAGGAATTTTATAATAAACCAATCAAAAGACATGCATATAAAATATTAATCGTAAATTCCTTGAAATTAGAATAAACGGAATTTTATATTTTAGTTTAAATATTTTGTTTGTTTTAATTATTTTTATGTAAAATTTAAGTTTTGAGATAATGTAACATAAGTTATTAATCATTTCAGATAAATACTTATAACAATTCAAATTGAAAAAATAACACAAACTGTTCCAATTGTTGGAGTAATTCCGGTTATAACAGTGAAATAGGTGAGAGACTTCATGCTTTTAACATTTTATATATATGTTTCTAGCAATTAAAAGAATAGTGAAAACATAAATATAGATACATTTATATTTATATAAATTTTAAGATTATATATTCATAAACTTGTGCAAATATTTTATATATGGTGTACATGAAATTAAATTAATATTACCAATATTTGTACTTCATAGAGTTAAGACGAACAGTTTAATTTATCAGGATCCTGGAACAGAACAAGTTCCAATTTAGTTGTTTTAGAAAATGAAATGTGATAAATAATAATTAAAAACAAATTGAATTCTTTTATTTATTTATTTAATACTACAATGGAAACCGTGTTGGTATGGGCATATTACAAGAGAACAAGAAAACATTAGTATCAATTCCAGTACAAAGTACATTAATATTAACAGTACGTCATGTAACAATTAGCCTGTTAAAAGAAAAAAGGAATAATAAAAAGTTTATATCAATAACAAACAAAATCAACAATAATAATGACTTATATCCACAAAACAAATAAAAAAATGCACACAAAATGCAGCAAATAGTTGATGCACAAAAAATACTATAAAATAATATAGAGGAAAATTAAACAATTATCTGAAAAAATGAAATTATTAATTATAATATGCCCAGAAACGCCGACATAAATGCTGCCAACTGTCTAGGACTAAATCATCCACTAATATGGTATATTCACACTGTTTGATGGTGAAATTTCTGAAAAGTAGTATCTTAGTCTAAACAAATCATGCTGCTTTAACCATTTATCTGAGTAATAAAACTATAAATACAATGATATTTATTATAATCTTATAACAGTTGCTTATATGATTGAACCGAAAAATAATCTTCACCAAAACACTTTTGTCTGACTGACTGCACAGCCTTACATTTAATTTCTCAATGAAAAGCACCAAATTAACATGAGTGTCACAGAATTCACAATAATCCATACAAGGAGCCATCATTTTTCTAAATACATTACATCGCACATATAACACTGCCAGTATAATGCAAAATGGTCTTTCTGTATTCAAATAGGTCACCAACCCCCATTCATTAAAAGCATCCAAATACCACTTATTATATTTGTAGTTAGCAGCTATATTTTTAAACTCATTTATATAATTATTTGCCAGTCTCATTAAAATATCAGAGACATCAGTTTTATTTAACATCATAGGATCATTTCGATAGCCGATATTTTGCAACAAGGACACAATTCGATCTCTTCACGCTACTCTGTGAGAAATTAATAATACCGTATCCACTCGGGTATAAAAAGATCTCGTGTTTAGCACGATATGTGACTTTAGAGGTCAAAATAAAGAAAATTAGATTTATTAATACAATTCTAATTTTATTTTGTTTAATAACAAAATATTATCAAATGCACATATTAAAGCGAACAATTATGTTTGCCTTAATACGTGATGAATGGAAAACAAAATTGAAACATTATAGTGCACTCTACCAGAAAAAGTTTATTTTTAGTGATTCAGAATGTGCTAATTTTATTAAAAATAACAATTTAACTAATATAAAATAACTAAATTTATAATCATTGTTAAGTGTCCTGTATTTTTCTAATGTTTTTATAAAGAAGAAGAAAATATTTTCTGCGAACGAATGAGATGCAATGTGGTTTTTAATTGATGGATGTAGTACTAAACCAATAAACAAAGGGGTGTGTGTGTTAATTTGTTTACAGTAGGTGCCAACTTACGAAAAATAGATTGTAGACCTATAATGACAGCACGAAGAATACACAGTTCACAGAAATTATTGTAAAAACGCAAAGAATCCTTCATTCGCGCAAATAGTATGACCTAGTTATTTGAAGCAGTGAGAAATGAATGAAAACCTCGTCTTATATGCGAGTAAATACGGTAATTTAGCAGACTGTAAGTTTACTAACCGACTGTTTGCAAAACCATCTTAAATTATTTTTTATTATATTAATATAAAGGAAATCGGAAATAGTCCTATCATCCCACCACGTCTCTATTAAGAAAATTATATCAAAAGTACACAAAAAATTCCAAAAAGAATTAGGTTTATTTACAACCCCTTCACAATTTTACGAAAGTACCGATGTACTGTACCTCCTCCAGTCAAGTTGAAATTTGTTCTTCTATCGTCTTAGAAACTACATTATATTTATAAATTTTGTTATCAACTTTTACCACATTTCTATTATTTAAATAAGCAATTGAAGCTTCCATTCTCTTTTTTCTTTCGCAAAGTTATTAATTGTTTTCCTTATACAGCCTTAATACCTTGACTTACGCTACCCCTACTTACGCAATTTTCAAATCTCATCGATCCGTCTTTTGTTTGAACGCCACGCAACTCTTGATTACTCACTCTCCCCACACTATTGTGGGTGCCGGGAGGCGGACAGAGTCTCGTTCCTTTTTCTTTCGGCAAACGGGTCAGGGAGACCGGCCCACGTCAAGATGGCGGTTCGGATGGGTTACACGATACGCGAGTGGAGGAAGTGGATGGGTTTGACGGTAGAGTGGCGGCGATATTCAAATAACTGACATTAACAACGAATTAAAAACAACAACAGTTTATTAAGACTAAAGCAAAAGTTACAATAGGGGCGAGCTACTGTCGCCTAAGTTCGGATACGTGGAGGGAGAGTTTACATGAATTTGGGTCATGCCTCGTGATCCGGGTCGGTCTTTCCTCGAGGTCAAGTATTCCTTTATTCGCCGTCGGGTTGCATCGGGACTTCGAACACACACACTGTCTAATTGACACTACTTAACCGACCCCTTTTCCCGTTCTCGTCGCCCTTTATCGTCTCGGTCACGTTTCTCCATTTCACCAACCAGCATTATTCGAATGTTGTTCTTCATGATTCATGTTTTCTCCGTGGGAACCAAGCAATTAAATATTTTATTATTAACGGTTTAATTCCGGCAGGTTTGAATTTTCACACTATTGTTCAGCTTACATGTTCAGATGTGTCACGTGGAATCGACGCATAGCTACAATTTATTTTTGTTATTCATTTCTGTGTTTGTTATTTCTACAGAGAGTTGAGAGTCTCTACTACATCATCCAAACGAAGTAGAACTGATTCTTCTGCATCAAACAAGAAAACAAAAACTTTATTTTTGGAATGTGAAGTTAACATTATTAAAGACTTCAGTACAAAAATGAAAATTTGTGAATTGGCAAAGAAGTTTTATCTACTGGAATCGACGGTCGGAACAATTATGAACGGTAAAGAAAAAATTTTCGAAGCTGTGAAAAATGCTCAATCTTTAAATTCAAGCATCATTCCTAAACATCACGGTATTATCGCCGAGATGGAAACAATATTATCAAAGATTTTATTAACCCCCTCCCTCCCTTCCAGTGGACATCATTATGGACAGCCCCTTATAACTGAGGAGTAAAACTATGAATTTTACCCATAAATGTACAATTTGATAGAATGAAAAAAAAATCCATGTAATGAACCTAAATAAAAAGTGGTGTCTAATGGTAGCTCATAATGAGAAACTTATCATAAAACAATTTAACAATAAGTAAATATTTGTGTTGTTTATTCTGAACATTAAAATTTTATTTCTTGTTATTATATATAAACAAAATCAGAATAAAAGACAATGTGTTTCAAGTGAAATTGAGTTTTACATAATAGAAATTTAATGAGTCTTTCTTCTTTTGAGATATTTATTTATATTTTTGAATCAACTAAAATACATGTTTAAAGTGTGTACTAATTCTGTGAATATTTTTGTCATGGAACTAAAAAACATTTACACAAGAACATCAGATGATAATTGCTGGAAAATTAAATTAAGAGAGTTAGAAACTAAATTTTTACTTAACGACTGTCCCAAATCGAAATTAAACGCATGGCAAAAACAATACTGGAAACACAGATATAATACAAAATACAAACCAGACAAAATATATAAGCCCTTCCCATATATAAAAAACATCTTTAAGGATTTTATTGCAGTTTTCAAAAAAGACAACATCAGTTTGGCACCATCTTTGACCAACAAAATATCCAACTCTATCCATCATAACGTTAATAAACAGCACAGCAACAGAACAAACATCCTTAAAAGTGTTGGAACAGTTTACAAACTAGAATGCCATTGTCATAACCCGAAAATTTATATTGGTGAAACTGGCCGAATATTAGAAACTAGAATTAAAGAACATGAAGCTGCTATTCGCCTTAAACATAACACTTCTCTTGGTACACCCATACAATAGAAAATAATTGTCAAATTAATAAAAACAATATCAGAATTTTACATTCTGAGAAAGATCCATACAAACGGAAATTTAAAGAACACATTGAAATTAGAAAACACCTTAAAGAGCATCTTATTAATATTTCCGATGGTATGACAATAAACCCCCAATGGTACAAATTAATAGAAGACACCCCATACGCTAAACATTGTTTAAAGCACACCCCATTGTTCGGAATGCCAAGAATGTATTGGATAACATTACAGCACATGTCAGTAAACTGTAACACGGTCAAGAACGGATAAACACCTGCCTTTTTAGTCTTTACTCATCTTCACCCTCATTAGGAACAAAGCACTTTCACTGCAAATGTAAGTTTTTATATAAATAATCTAAATTGACTAACTGTATATATATATTTTTTATCAAATTGTATTAAATCACAAAAAAATTTTTATGTTATAGAGAATGTAATACACCTTTGTGTTAAAATATAGAAAAATATTTTTAAAAATGTACCAACATATGATATGTAAGTTTTATGTTGTTGTATTCCAATTTACGTGATGTTTAATATTGTCGGAAACCTTACCATATTTTGTATTCTTTAACAGCACTGAAGAGGGGTTGGGAGATAAACCAACCCGAAATGCATTTGAGTAAATAAACGAAAATTTTCCCTAACCATTGCTGTATGATCGTCTACCAGAATCATTATTTGGATTACAAGGACGGTACACACAGAATTAGTATACACAGCAACCATACTTACTACGTTAAAAAGTGTACTAAGTTTGACAATGTTTCTATGACTTTAGAAATATGTAAGTTAATTGCATAAAGACTTCTATGTGAATTTAACTAAACTAATGTATTTTTCTGGGCCATTAATAGACTTGCACCACTTTCAAAATTATTGAACTGTAAAGTTCAATTATTTTGCAATTAACTTACATATTTCTAAAGTCATAGAAACATTGTCAAACTTAGTACACTATTTATATTTTTGATTCAACTAAAAGGCAAACGTTTAAATATCTTGAAAGAAGAAAAAATGGACTTACACCACTTTCAAAATAAACAGTCCATATACAGTATATAACAATTTTTATTTCTTTTTGTTTTCAAGTTCTGTACCTTTTAACTAGAAATATGTTTCTATCTACTAATTTATTAAAAACTGGAAGCATAATCTGAAAAAATAACATTTTCCAAGAAACTTTTGTTGTTTATTATTAAATACAATACTGTCTATATTAATTTGCATTGTGTTTAATTAACTTACCAAACACAACTGATTATACAGTATATATATAATCTACTTGATTAACAAATTTTATTTATACAAAAAATAAACTATTTTACAAAAGTTTCATTTGAATTTTATAATGCTTTATTTATGAATTATGCATATCAAAGTCCGTAATTACACACAAATTTCAATAAGAAATTAATAACTACATATTTCTCATTCATTGAAAGCTTGTATTATTGTATTCCTAACAGTAGTAGTCAAATGACACATACGAATCACAAAATTCTCATAGGATAACATGTATGACACATTCTAATAACAAAAATTTCAATTCCCATACGATAACATGTATGACACACTCTAATCACAAAAATTCTCTCTTACGATAACATGTATGACACATTCTAATCACAAAAATTTCCGCGCGATATAATGTGTTCTAATAACAAAATATTATAAAGTATTACAAATACCTTTTGACATACTTACTATAAAATGTGATTGGTTGATTGTCGGCATATATAAAATTTTAACATACGTTAGAATTTATTTTAATGTCAGGATCGAACATGGAAGCATACGGTTTTATTTTTACCTACGATAGCGACAGAAATTATTGTTTCTCCTCGGTTGTACAAGTCTCTGAACGGCTGTATAGCTGTGGTAAATAATTTTTCGCTCGATATTCCCGATAATTTTCCTGTTGTTTTGCGTTATTTTAAAGTTAACGGAGATATATGGAAGGGAGATGGAAAGTTCGGTTTTGTAATTGTTGATGAAGACGGAAGAATTAACGAAGTTAGTAATAAATTATATTATTTGTTTCGAAGATTGTTTGGATGTTATGAGAGAAGTTTACGTTGAAAAGAATAAAAAGAATATATTAATATTTAGAGAGATAAATTGCAGATTGAAACATTATAAATTTGCTAAAGTCAGTAAAATCGATTGATATGTATTTTAAGCATCCGAGTAACTGCATAATCTCCGGACCATCGCAATGTGGAAAGACTACGTTGGTAAGAAAAATTATTTGTTGTAAAATTTATTGTGAGATCTGGATTTCCCTCAGAATTTAACTTGTAATAATTCGTTTTAGGAATTTTCCCCTAATATAAACATCCTGTCTAAAAACGGGCCTGGACGAGAAAATATGTGTCCCCGGCCGTATAACTGTCAACCATCCTTTGTTCTTAAGCTTTAAACGGATCATCTTGCAACCTTAGTTTACACTTAGCGTTCAGGATCGTCATATATTTTGAATCCTGGGAACACCTATGACCCAAATCGTCATCCACCGTCGATCACGTGACCTAATTTTCCAGGCTAAACGTATAAAAGCCACTCCTTCCACCCCCTCGGGGGAGTCTCCTATCATCTGCCGGACAAAACGCCGTCGCTTGTCGTCACCGACTCGGACCTTCTCCGAACGTCTCCGCGCTCAGTCGCGATATTATAAAACTGCCTAATTCGAATATTAATCTCCACCTCGAGGATATTAAGTACTAACTTGACGAAACGAATAAGAGGTATGAACCGAACTTGTAAGCTCACTCTCAAACCCTACGCGATTTAGGGAATTTAGTCAACAAAAGACACCAATACAAAAGCTAACTTTAATAAATCTTGTTTTATTGTTAAATGGTCTCCTCTTTGTCTCGAATATCGCTTCGCCTTATCGTCGACCCCATCTCACCTCCTATCCACTCGCGTAACGCGTAACGAGCGCTAAAAAACGTAACAGCTATTCTGACAAGCGTAATAGAAAAGGGAGGCACGACTTTCTCCTACCTCCCCAAATCACATATTGGTGTTAATCAAGAGGGGGTACGACTCTTTCGGACCCCCCGACGTCACATTATGAAAAACAGTTAAAGAAAGTTTTATGGTGTTATTCTGTATATTTGCCGTTTTTTCGAGATGAAAAAAGTATTACATTTATGTACTGCTTACCTGAATCTGTGCAAGGATGGGATTTAGTAATAATCGATAATTTGATGCACGAACTCAGTTCAAAAACTGCGTTTCTGTTCACGACGGAGTCTCACCATTATAATGTAAGCGTAATCCTGATAATGCAAAATCTGTTTCCGAAAAATAGAATTATGAAAGATATTACTTTAAATACACATTATTTGATTTTGTTTAAAAATAATCGCGATGAAAGTCAAGTAAGCTGTTTGGGACGCCAGGCCTTCGTAGGAAAATGTAATTTTTTTATGGACGCGTATAAAAAAGCGACAGAAAAGGATTTTGGTTATTTGTTACTGGATTTTCATCCTAAAACAGACAAGAAACTTTCGGTGTGGGATTCGTGTTTTCCGGACGAACAAGGTATTTATTGGATATACTTACCGATAAAATGAAGAACGTAAAGAAAAATTATCATATGTTGGCGCATTTAGCCAAAACTACTCCTTCTCAACGAAAAGCAATATTGAAAGAGGCTACTCCCGATCAAGTTAAAGTTTTGTGCGAAATATGCGATAATTTGCTGAGAAGAAATATACCTGCCGACGTTCATAAATTACGAAAATATAAAAAAGTAATCAGGAAATTAAGCGAAAAACGCGTTCCTTTAAATATCAAGAAAAAAATTTTGATTAATCAATCGGGCGGATTCCTTCCTCTTCTACTGGCGCCATTATTGTTTATGGCAGGAGGATTAATCGGTAAAGTAATAGGAAAAAGAATCTAATGGCAAAGCAAATGGCTCTGGTCCCTCCCGAGTTGTTAGCAGGATATCAAATTAAAACCTGAAATAAGAATTGGAAATAATATCGAAGAATTACTCGAGAGTACCGATTTATCCGACGATAGTAAAGTTAAATTATTAAGTCAGTTGATTTCGAGATATCAGAGAACCATCCATAAGCCGAATGAGCCCGTCAGAGTATCCATTGTGCCCGATGAAAAACCGCCGGAACCACCCGAAGTAAAAACCTGCCGCCGATAACGGTGAGGATGCATTTATTAAACAAATAACTATATCTGTACCGCAGCTATATCAAAAATACATTCCTCATTTAATCAACAAACTGAGACAAAACGATTACGGGTGGAATACAAAAGGCAAATTAACAGTTAGCGGCACTCCAGTTCCTGGGAGTCACATAATTGATCTGTTATCCCATTTGGCAAGGAATCGAAAAACATTTATTGCGCCTATTGGTTTTAACGTGTTTTGGGAAGCTGTAAGAAAATTAAATTTTCCTAGAGAGTGGATAGGAAATAAAAGTTTGTCGACTCTACCCGAAATCGGCGAAAAGCCGAGATATCAACCGATACAAGTCGAAAGTCCCGAAGAAATTTTTTCTACAGTTTCTCCGAGAGTATTTTACCAGTGGAAAAAGTCATCGAAAAAGAGGAAGAAGAGTCCGGAATGGAGAAACTACTGAGACGGTTATATTATAACCCCAAATCTTTGGCATCGTTTGGAGGAGTGAGTAATACTAGTTAAAGCTTCTAAATTTCCGAGATCTACTGTTGAAAAATGGCTGTCTTCTCAACCTGTTTATTCGTTGCATAAACCTGTTAAGGGTTAAATATTCGCGAAGAAAAACTAAAGCTTTTTATCCTAACGACCTATGGCAAGCCGATTTAATTGTGTTAAAGCAATTTTCTAGATATAATAACAGTATAAAATATTTATTAACAGTAATTGATGTATTTAGTAAATATTGTTACGTTGTGCCAATAAAGGATAAAAAACCTAAGTCTGTTGCAGAAGCGTTTCAAATTATTTTTAAACGAAATATTCCCAAAAATATACAAACCGATAAAGTAACCGAATTTTATAATAGATTAGTAAAAAATTTGTTTAAAAAATATAAAATTAATCACTATTCGACCCATTCCGATACTACCGCTTCGGTGGTCGAGAGATTAAATAAAACTTTACGAAATAAAATATATAGATTAATTACTTATCGTAATTCTTATGAATATATTGATAAATTAAACGATATTGTAAAAGGATATAATAATAGTTTTCATAGAAGTATCGGGATGGCTCCACCTGAAGTTAGTCTTTTGCACTACGGTTCAGTTTTTGATAGGCTATATGGTATAAAAAGGAAAAGTAAATTTAAATTTAATATTGGTGATTTAGTTCGAATTTCGAAAATACGTAAAACATTTAGTCGCGGATATCTGTCGGGCTGGACGAAGGAAATATTTGTTATTTGCGATCGATTTCTATCGCATCCTCCGACGTACGTATTAAAAGATGTGAATAACGAGATTCTAGAAGGAAGGTTTTATACCGAAGAATTACAAAAATTAACAAAATGATGCAATCAGATTTTTTCGTAACGCTGATAAGTAATGCAAGTATGGACCTGTTTCCCGGGAATACGCAGTCGCATTTCACGGTGAAAATGAGTCCTCCTATTAATCTACACGGAAACTGGGCCGTCGGTCTTGCCGAAGCTATTATTCCAAGAAACTGGTTTAATATATCTAATCATAATAATCAGTATATTGTGACGATCGAAGAAAGCGTGAAAGGAGAAGATGTGTCCTTGCCGGATAAATCATATTTGGTTCCATTAACTTCTATTAAAGGCGATAAAACTGAATTGTTCGATATAATAAATTCAAACATAGTTAGTCTAACAAATTCTAATTTGGCAGAATTTATTTTCGACAAAAATAATCAAACTGTGGATATAAATATAAAAGACGAACACGAGTTATTTATCACCGGTAAAGGATTCATCGAAATTACTTTATATGCTAAACTTACCTAACGAAGATACTGTATTAAGAGGTAATTCAACTCATAATTTTCGACTGTCAACTCAGGACTACTCTAATGAATATTTTAATTTAGTGGAGAAAAATAGAAAGAGAGAAGTAAGTAAGAAAGTTTATAAAGACGAAAAAATCTTTATTCCTATCAAATTATACTCGTCTCCTGAAAAATTTCTTAGCATTTTTAAGTATATAAAACTGGCGTTTCTACCCAATAATAAAATTATTTTAAAAGTTCTGTCGAATATTTCTGTAGAATTTGGAGATGAATTGAAAGACTTTCTCGGATTTACAGCTATAAAATTTCCACCCGGCGAATATATAAGTCGCTATCCCATCGAAATGTCGGCAGGAATTTCGGAAATTTTTATTTACTCGAATATTATTTCTTCTCATCACGTAGGAGATATAACAGCTCCGTTATTAAGAGTTATACCCGTTATGGGCACGAAAGAAGATCAGATAGTCAAAGTTTATTCAAAACCTTTGTATTTTCCTATTAAGAAAAATTTTATCGAAACAATCGAAATCGAACTGAGATCTGCAAGCGGAAAAGAGATAGTCTTTTTCGAAGGAAAAACAATATTAATTTTATCTTTTAAACAGTTATAAATACCAGTTAGTTTTATTTCTAGTGTTAGTTTGTCTTTAAGAAGTGCAAAATGAAGCTTGATCCAAAAGTTTGTATAAATTACTACTGTAATCAAGCAGGAGGTACATTATGGACTCCCGATTTATATTTAGGGGGAACGAGGTTATTTTACGGGGCCTCAAATACAGCGCGGTTATGGATTCTTCTGCAATTTGTTTAGAAAATCCTTACCAATATTGTCCAAGATCAGATCATATCTGGGGCGCAAAGCATTAAATTTTGCGTCGGGTGTTGGATCGGATGTAATTGCGAGGAAATCATTTAAAGAATCGGCAAAATCGCATCTAAAGGATATTGGCTCTGAAATTAAAGATGATGTAGTTAAAAAAGTGCAAGGCGGATCGGGTATAAAACAAAAGTGACCAAAGAGACTGAAGCAGTCGTAGAATAAAAGACGGTAAGTACACGATATATTTTCGGAATAAGAAAATGGACCCGAATTCATGCCCCTGTACCAAAAGCGAGCTTGACTTATTTAGCACCGTTTCGACGCAACTGGCCATCGACAATACTACAGAAGTTATTGTTCATCCCGTAGCAGTAAAATCGGATAGTCGTGCTCCGATAGAATTTTACATATCTGGTTCTGGTGAAAATTATATTGACTTGCATTCGATTTATCTCCACGTTCAAGCAAAAATTATTAAAAACGACAGAACGGACGTCTCTGCCGAAGAAAAGGTTGCACCTGTTAATTATTTTTTAAATAGTTTATTTTCTCAATGCAGCGTGTTTTTAAATGATAAACAAATAATTTCGCAGACTAATTACCAATACCGCTCTATTTTAGAAACATTACTATTTTATTCAAAAGATGCGCAAAAAACTTTTTTAACGAGCGCATTATTTTATAATGATACTGCACAATATATGGACTCGTTAGAGGATAATAATGAAGGATTGGCTAAAAGATTTAATATTGCTAAACAAAGTAAATTAATAGATTTAATCGGAAGGCTTCATATCGATTTGTCCAATCAACCTAAATTGTTAATTAATAACGTTGATTTAAGAATTAAATTAGAAAGATCTAAAGACAATTTTGCTCTAATGTCTAACAGCAATAATTATAAAATAATTATTAAAAATGCATCTCTAAAAATTAATAAAGTAGACGTTAGTTCATCTGTTCAAATTGGAATAGAAAAAGCGCTGCAAACAGGTATCATAAAAATGCCGTTTCGAAGAACCGATGTAAAAGTCTTTAGCTTAAGTAGTGGAATACAATCTACTAATATCTGAAATGCCGTAATCAGCCAACTGCCTTATAGAATAACCATCGGTCTAGTTTCTAATTCGGCATTTAATGGAAATGTAAAATATAATCCTTTCAATTTTAAAAATTACAATTTAAATTATATATGTTTATTAAAAGACAACCAAATGGTCCCCCCACAGCCATATTGTCTGGATTATACGCATAGTATTTACGCGAGAAATTTTATATCATTATTTGAAGATATAGGATGTATTAATCACCTTAAATTTACAAATATATCTTACAAGGATTATAAAGATGGATATACTCTCTACAGTTTCGACTTAACGCCCGATCGATCTGCCTCGGAATCACCTAAGAGCATAAATCAATTAGGAAACATCTCAATCGAATTTAAGTTCATGACGGCATTACTAGAAACTGTAAACGTTATTTGTTCACTTGAATTCAATAATACTCTAGAAATCGATACTTCGCGAACTGTTTTCATCGATTACTGATGAATACCCGTGTTATGGAGGCTTGCATCCAGCGATCCGAAAATAAAAGAAACTTTCGGAGGAGTTTTTGCATCCGATGATTTACCTGTTTGCATCGCTAAGTATAAATCGTTTATAATTAATTTAGACGAAAAAAATAAACCCGGTAGTCATTGGGTAGCAGCATTCTTTGATGGAAAAACCTGTTTTTGCTACGATAGTTACGGAATTATACCAACAAAACCAAATATTATTAATTTTATAAAACGAAATTCTAAAAACTGTTGCTGTTATAATAATGTTCATCAGAGTTTATATTCGATGAATTGCAGGTATTTTTGTTTGTATTTTCTGTATAAAATGAATAGAAATCAATGTTTAAAAGAATTGAGTATAACTGATAAAGTCTATAATGACGAATTTGTAAATAAATTTGTTAAATACCGTTTGTATTTAGCGTGCTCTCTTACTGTAACGTATAATCAATGCTGTAATTCAATGAAAAATAATAAAAGCATTTAAAATGTAAAAAATTGGTTTTTTATTTTTTCAAAAATAAATTACACATGCCACAAATCTGTAAAAAAACCCCAAAATTAAAAAATAAATATAATATTATTTGCCAATTTTTATATAAGAATAAAATATATTTACTATGTTTGAACATATATGTCTTATATGAAAAGATGTCACACAGTGGACAGTGGGCTACAAAACGGGCGTGTTCCGTACAGATGTTGTGTACTGGCATGACACCATCCTGCGGCCGACAACATTCATGTGGATAGCTCGTCCCATGAATATCACAGACCGTTTCCTTCGTCCATTTTTTGGGAGGTGGGCAGCAGTGCGGAAATTTTTTCAGGTGGTTTGGGCACGGAAATCTTATTTTGGAAGATTTCGGCATCTTCCAAGTCGAAATATGGTATGTATATGTCGTAAATTTCAGCCGTTAAATTTAAAAAATTTTTTTCAATTTTCCCCCCTCTTTATAATAAAAAACTTTATATTTTAAAATTAAGTTGTATAAAATTCGGCAAACATTTTCACTTTTCTCCCACTCTCCAAAAGGCCCTTCTTCATACGCTATATAAAGCCCATGTAAATGGTTGCCAAATCTTACATTTTTTTGATTAAAATAATTTAACTCGTCAAAGTTAATATTTTCATTATAAAAATCAATTTTACCATATTCCTTCCAATTCTGTGCCACATACCCGAGCTGTCGACACAATGTATTGAATGGAAGACCCATATCCTGGATGGTAAATGCTTCGAAATCAATAATTACACCTATATTACATTTTTCTTCCTCCCTTGTATATAAACGGTCTTCGTGCATGGTCGTCCATGCAGGATGCGATAACCTGTCAAAATGTAAGAAAGCGTATTAATTTAAAAGCAGCTACAACATTAAATCAATATCGTAGATATCTGTCTAAGCCGTCTGTAGAAATGTTTCAAATTATAAATGACAATCTCACAATTTTTAAAATATAAAAACTTAATTTAATTTTTGATAAACCAATTTATATAGGTTTTTGTGTATTAGAATTGAGTACATTGCATATTTACCAAACATTTTATAAAATATTTAAAAATAAATATGGTGAAAACGTACGATTATTATACAGTAACACAGATTCCCTGATGCTTCAAATATTTACAAACGACGTATACAAAGATTTCAAATCATTTCCTGATATTTTTGACTTTAATAATTATCCTAAAACTCACAAATTGTATAACGAAATGAACAAAAACAAACTGGGTTATTTTAAAGACGAAACTCAATCGAAACCAATAATTGAATTTTGCTCCCTAAAACCGAAAATGTTTTCTTATATTTTCGATAAACAAAATAAAAAAACTGCTAACAGTATTAAAAAATCTGTTATAAAAACATTTAATCACGATAAATAATAGACAGACAGACAATACGGAATTAAAAGCAAAAATCATGTAGTAACAACATATCTCCAAAATAAAATTCCCCTTTCTCCCTTTTACGATAAAAAATTTATTTTAGACAATGGAATAGACGTGTTATCGTTTGGTCACTATAGTTTCTACTTTTAATTTGCAGATCTATCATCATCATCACCGCAATATGGGTTCTTAATAGTATATAAAAGAAAATATACTTATGTAATACACAGCTTTAGTAGTAAAACTTATTCATGTTTAAAGCAGGCGTGTATTAAAGCGGTGTCATTGAAAAAGTCGAATAAAAATCATATAAATGTAAATTTTTCGTAATAAACGATAAGATAACTTTATCGGTTTTCGATAAATATTTTATAAAATGTGAATGTATGGAATGTAATAATAAATAAATATTTTATTTTTCTAGAAATTATATATTTTAAAAAACTAAACAAAAATGTAAAACTTCCAAAAAGGATGTCTAGTGGAGCAGCAGGATATGATATTTTCTGTGCTGACGGGTTTGAAATAAATCCGAATGAACAAAAATTAGTTTTTATCGATCTAGCTGTTGAAATGCCACAAAACTGTTATGGCCGCATTGCTCCAAAATCTTCTTTGTCTTTGAAGAAAATTATAGTAAACGGTGGAGTTATCGATTCCGACTATCGAGGAAATATCAGAGTTCTATTATATAATTTCGGACCAGAAATTATTGTGTTTGAAACTGGAACAGCCATTGCACAATTAATTTTTTTGAAAGGATCTTGCATCCTATGTTTTTAGAAACAAATTCATTGAACAGCACTGACAGAGATGAAAAAGGCTTTGAAGAATGCACCGATATTCTTTTTTCTCAAAAAAGTTTTGAAGATTGTAACGATATTGTTTTTTTCTGAAAAATAAGTTTAGTAGTCGGGTTAAATCATGTACCAAATATATGTATTCTATATTAATGTACTCTGCTTAAATCTATATTAATGTACTCTATAAACGTAAAGTAATCAATAACTGCAATAAAGGTGATATAAGATGGTTCCTTCTTGTATTATATGATGGTAAGAGGTGCTTGATTTCGTCACATACATGTACAACAGTTCTTTTAGGAAGCCTATATCTTTCGATAAACAACTGATCGTCAAACATTTCAATAGAATTGGATCGATCACAAATTAATCGTCGTGGAATTCGAAAGTAATTTTGCATTATTTTGTTTTCATACATGTACTCTGCAAAGTGAGACAAATCTTCCGCCATGTTTGTCGAGATTAGTACACTAATCGCCCGAATTCGGTGGATTAGTTACTAATGCCAGATTACGTCTAATCTTAGAATGGTGGAACGAAAAATCAGTAATCCTGTATTAGTGATAGCTGTTAATCCTGCGATTTGCCTAATCGTCTGTTGGTGAAATAGGGGTAACCAGATGTCCGGCTTTTCGCCGGAATATCAGGCATTTGACTACTCTGTTCTCCATGCGGAATCACCTTGCGTAAGACATCGATTTGTCCTCCTTTTAGGGGTGTGATGAAAAATGTGTATAATAATACTAGTTCAATACTCACTTTCATTGAACAGAGGAAAATGGTTAACGTTTCTAGATGGCCCAAACCACTTTGGCCATTTTCTTCGTTAAGACACCAAAGAATTAAGCAAGTGTTTACAAATCGTCACAAATGTTTATCAGAAAGAACGAAAGGTCTAAACAATCATCTTCCGACTTCTGCTGAATTTTCCTTTTAACTGGACGGAAGTTGCAAGTGCGGCTTGCGAGGTGGACGAGGTTTGAGTTATTAAAATTTGTTGTTGACCCCCTACAAGGAAAGGCGTTTTCTTCTCAAGTTGCTTCAACCGATTGCCGACACCCACGTCTTTACCAGCTTGCTTGACAGTCTCTTAAGCTGGATGCACACATGCGGAGCGGCAAGGAAAAGTGGTGTCGCAAACCCATCTATGCCACGCGGCAGCACAACCACACAAGCGGCAGCGGCAATCCGCTTACATTTCGGCACATGCATTCAGTATTCAAGATGGCAAACGATACAGACACTGCCGCTATCCACCTGTTTACAAATTTTGTTTTGTACGGCTTGCTTTATTTAGCTAGAAGATTTTGTCGGAGATTCGAACGAAAACTTTGGATTAGAGATATTTTCTTGGATCGAGAAAGAACTGGTGTACAAAATAGGCTTACTCCTCGATTAAGATCTCTCGATAAAGAATACTATATCGAGTAAGATTCGGTTGTTTTGTTCTTTGAATTAAATTATATATGATTATTTGTGAAGAATTTGTGTCAAATTTATTATTGTTTCCTCTTTATTCCGATGTTTGTTATCTCGGTGAACCATGTCGAACTTTCCGCCATTAAAACACCACGTGGTTGTATTTTCTCACGTGACTACCAGACAAACTGTTATTGGCTGATAGAAACGCGTCTTGGAGGCGGTTGCAAAAAAGATAAAATGCAACCAACTTTTGCGACACGAGAAAAGCAGCACAAAATCGACTTCTGCGGCGAGAAAAAGTAACGTCATTCTGCCGCTTTTCCTTGCTGCGCCACATGTGTGCATCCTCCTTTAGGCATTGCTGAAGTTCTCTACCATACTTGTTCTCTCGTCGAGTTATTTTCAGAACTGCTGTTTGTGTAAGGACTTTTGCATCAGCAGCACACTTGTCCGCTCGTTTTCCTGTTCATTTTTTGGTTTTGCAGTAAAAACTGAATTTAGCCAAATAACTCCTAATGAAGAGATGTGAGAAATGTGATGAAGACTTTAAGGTTTTCTATGAAAGAATAATACAATATTTAAGTGACAGATACGATTACTCTGAAAACAGTCTTCACTACAAAGTGCCAAAATTGAGTCTAACAGGAGACACATTTTTTGAACAGTTCTCCGATGTGGTGAACGCATGTAACACCCGTTATTCACAGGGATGAATTATACGAAGGATATAAGTCACAGCTGCTGTTTACCACGTCTGGATTATTGTCAGAATGAAGTGACGACTAATACTTGACTTCATGCATTCCTTGTCAACATTATAACTCTAGAATGAGTCGTCCGATCTTGATGAAATTTTCTAGGACGACTCACCATCAGTCATGGATGAACTGATTTAAATTTCAACTCTGAAAAATGAACCATTTTTGTAGAACTGGAGATCGCGTTTTTCTTCAGTATGGATCATTTTTGAAAGTTGAAATTTTAATCTGTTCATCCTTGAGTGACGATGAGTCGTCCTAGAAAATTTCATCAAGATCAGACAACTCATTCTAGAGTTATAATGTTGACAAGTGTGGGTGCCGGGAGGTGGACAGAGTTGCGTTCCTCCTTTTTCTCAGCTAACAGGTCTGGGATACCTGCCTAAATCAAGATGGCGGCTCGGTTTTGTTACGCGTTATGCGAGTGCGGAAGAGGATGGGTCTGACGGTAGAGCGACGGCGATACTCAAATAAAGGACATCTACAACGTATAACAACAACAACAACAACGATTTATTAAGACTACAGCAACAGATACAAGTAGGGCGAGCTATTGTCGCCTAAGTTCGGATACGCGGAGGGAGAGTTTACAAGACTGGGGGGAGTCATACCTCTTAATCCGAGTCAATCTTCCTACCAGTTAAAGTATCCTCGGCAAGGTATTCCTTTGTTCAAGGTCGGGTTCCCTTGGGATTTGGGAGGCACACACACTGTTTAATCGACCCTACATAACCGACTCCTTTTCCTCTCTCATCACCCCTTTTATTGTCTTGGTCACGTTTCTCAGTTTTACCAACCAGCATTATTCGAATGTTGTTCGTATTGATTCATGTTTTCTCAGTGGGAACCAACAATAAAATATTTTATTATTAGCAGTTTGGTTCTGGCGGGTTCGAATTTTCACACCACCTTGGGCTTTCTAAAATCGTATCTGTCCCTGAAGTGCAGGTTCGATTTTTCTCTTGGGGAGGATGGCTATATCAGGCACTTTCTCTCCCTACTTAGTGATTTATATTGCGACTTGAACAATTTCTTTTTTTTGCAACAATAAAATATTATTTGGGCGCGCATTACAACATTTGGTTATGGTTGAACCAACATTTCGGGTTTGGTAAACAATAATGGCGTTCCCGGAAGTAAGGTCGTTCTTCCCACTGGCACGTGGTGCCGACGTAGCTTTTTTTTGTCGCTGGGGTACGAGAATGCAAGTTCAAGGTCTTGAGTGTTCGTTGGATGGTGTTACCTTGCTGGCTTGTTCGTTAGAGAGGAGAACAGGAGCTGGATGGCTGGAGGATTCAGATGAGTAGTGAATTTTTGTAGTTCGTCGTAGGGTAGTGTTGTCGGTGCATTCTTACTTTCGCTGGGTAGTTGCAGTTTGAGGTGAGGGTTCTGTTGAGGCGACGATGTCGTCCTATCTGGTACTCACAAAAAGTTAACTATAAACAGTCATTGACATGAGAATTCTATTTGTTCTCGGATAGAGGTATGCAATTTACATATATACGTGGGGTTACTATCTCTCAGGCCAATAGAATGATAAATCTAACTTAATTCTAGTGGGAAAAGCTAATACTTTTCGTGTAATTCTAAGACTAGATAAAATTCGAATAAATGAGATATTCTAGACGAATATAATATAATATAATTTTATAATATAATATGAGATATATTTTTATGCTTATGCAAAAGTCGAAGACTTCTTGATATAGGAGTCTAAGCAAAGGACCTTAAAATGGCGGTGTTAATAAGGTTGAACAATAGGACGTTGAGTTGGTTGTGCTATATCGCTCCGGGGAGTTTCCTGGACGGGTGTGTCACTTCCCGGAAGCGGGTTAGCTTCCCTTTCATGCTCCTGGTTGATCTAACCTTTTAGAGATCGATGTATGGTTACTAAGGATCGGCCGATTGCATAGGTCTTTGACCTATAGTTCATTTTTGCAGAATAATGCATATTCACAGCTTTGTTGAGGAATATTCAATGAACAGATTGCGAAAGGGAAAAGAGGCATTAGCGTGACGTGATTAATTAGATTAACGCTAAATTTATTAGATAAGCTATCTTCATCCACCTTCTGGGGTACCTTCCCGTTGGTGCCCTCATTTGGTTGGCGCCCGGAGCTTAAGGGAAAGAGGTCCGACTAGCAGCGGGAGAAATAAACTGAGGTATCCGGCTATGATTATGAGTGGGCTGCAACATAACCCATGGTTGGTCTACTGCTGCTGCTGGGCCTAGGCTTCGAAGGGCGTATGGAGGTGTAATCTCCTTTCCTCCTTTTGGTTCTGGTTTGGAAGCTTCACTTTCGAACTCAGATTCTGCTTCCTCGCGTTCCCTTTCTGGTTCCATTTCATCGCTGGGATTAGATTGCTCTTCTGTTAGTGAAGGGAGTACGGTCGTTAATGCGTCTTTGACAAGTGATGCAACAGGTGGCTGGATGCTTGTGTCTGTGTTATCCTGTTGTATTCGGGGTCGCTTAGCCTTTCGATGAGCAGCGGTCTTTCTTCTCGCGCTCCGGATTTGTAGTTTCCGTCTCTCCTTCCCTTTGGCGGGAGGTATTTGTTCTGCTCGGGAGATGTCTGACAGGATTTTCTCTCCTTCCTTGCGGTTCTTATGCCGCTTTCTCCCTCTGCGTGGCCATCTAGGTGTGCAAAAATGTATTGTTTTCCCATTTGGTAGGATGACTTGATCATGAGCAAGATCTAAAATTAACCGTGCAGTTTCAATGAGGTCTCGCCCCAAGATTCCTTCACACGGGTTTGTAACCTCAGCTTGTACGATGGCACATGGCATGGCATATTTGTTTCCCCGTAATTTAAACGTAGGCATCGCTGATCCTATAGCGGTAATCGGCTCCCCTAAGCTGTTTCCTAACTTCTGTCGGCACCCAAATTTTATGGGAGCTTTCCCTTTCAATTTATTCGCTAAATTGTTTGATATAAGCATACGTTTTGTGCTGGTATTAACTTGCATTTTTACTGGAATATTGTTAATATAAACTAATATGATAGGTTTGTGTCTTGATATAGTTCTAGTTATTCCTATCCTGCCTTTCCACTTTGTCTCATTTTCATTGGACGAATCTGTTTGGGGTGGAGAAAGGTTCCTACTTGATTCGGTATAGCGTCGTTTTTGCTTAGATACCGGATAAGGGGACCTAGTAGAGTAATTATATCGAGGTCGCTGATCTTGGATGTTTCGAATAATACCTGTCCATCTGTTTCGATTTTCTTCCATAGGTAGAGAGCTATCTGGATCAATTTCACTTTCGTGTCTCCTTGGAGATTCCTTTCGTGGATGCCTAGGAGGAGCGTTACCATTAGTGTCTCTGCGACCGCAGGGTTTCCGGTTCCTATAGGTTTGATCATTTGGACGGTCGGGTCTACGGCTAGTATTAACTGGGCAGTATCCTCCTCGCCAGAAAGGCGGGTTGTTATAATTCCCTTGATTATTTTGCCTACCTGGAGGGGTTCTCGTATTATTTGCAGTTGAAGTTCTGGTTAGACCTTCCACTCTGGCTTGAAGTTCTTGCATAGTCGACGTTAGTTGGGTTATCTCGTCCTGTAAAAGGGAGTCTGTCTCCCGCTTGCTATCTCTAACTGTTCGCATAATTCCTCGCGGATGGGAAGTAAGCTGTTCAATTGTCTCTTCGCTGATGGCTATTTGAGCGCCTCGTCAAAGGTTTCAGCCTGGCGGCTCATTACTCTCTGGCAAATCCTTATATCTATTCCGTTGAGAAATTGCACTTTTAACCATTCGTCTAACTCCTTTCTTTGAATGTGCGAAATAATAGCAGTTTCTGTGGCATCCGCCCCAGGCTCCGGCATGATCTCGATTTCCATGGCTAGCGCTTGAAGCTGGGCGGCATATGCTTGTATGTCCTCGTCCCGTCTTTGTACACAGGTATAGAATTTACTAAGCCTAAACGAAAAGGATTCTGCCGATCATTAAGCGCTTGAACTGCGCGATCATTAAGCGCTTGAATTCGTCAAAGTCGTCGACCTCTTTGATTTGTCGGTCCTTCCTCACAAATTCCCGAGCTATCCCGGTAAGTTTGAGTTTGGCGATGGCCAGCATTTGGGCCTTTGACCATGCCGCTACTTTCCTCACATCCGCTAATGAGTCAAAAAAATCTGTGACTCTGATGCCTCCCGTTTCTCCAGTAAACACGAGCAGTAATGGAATTATTCCGCTCAAACCTCCTAGCATGAGGGGATTTGGATTCAGATTCGGGTGAGCTGGTCCTGCCGCGGGTTGCGGATTGCCCTCCATTCTTCCTAATAGTTTCGCTTAGATTGGAATTACCTCCGACACTATTCCTAGTCTTATCTACCTATGATTTAGGTCCCTACTTCGACTGGAATGGTCCTTGTTATTCGAATATTGTCCTTTCCGCTCTATCGATAATTCGAAAGCGTTAAACCCCACTCTTGAAAACCAATTTGTGGGTGCCAGGAGGTGGACGGAGTCGCGTTCCTCCTTTTTCTCGGCTAACAGGTCTGGGAGACCTGTCCACGTCAAGATGGCGGCTCGGTTTTGTTACGCGTCACGCTAGTGAGAGTGCAGAAGAGGATGGGTCTAACGGTAGAGCGGTGGCGATACTCGAATAAAGGACATCTACAATGTATAACAACAACAACAACGATTTATTAAGACTACAGCAACAGATACAAGTAGGGCGAGCTATTGTCGCCTAAGTTCGGATACGCGGAGGGAGAGTTTACACGACTTGGGGGGGAGTCATACTTCTTAATCCGAGTCAATCTTCCCACCAGTTAAAATATCCTCAGCAAGGTATTCCTTCGTTCAAGGTCGGGTTCCCTCGATATTTGGGACGCACACACAGTCTAATCGACCCTACGTAACTGACCCCTTTTCCTCTCTCGTTGCCCCTTTTATCGTCTTGGTCATGTTTCTCAGTTTCACCAACCAGCATTATTTGAATGTTGTTCCTCATGATTCATGTTTTCTCCGTGGGAACCAAACAATAAAATATTTTATTATTAGCAATTTGGTTCTGGTGGGTTCGAATTTTCACACAAGAAATGCGTGAAGTCAAGTGATAGTCGCTTCCTGCATGCATGTGTAGAAGCGTCATCTAGTGGTCGCAAAATATGCAAAGCATTAAAATGGTAATTTCGAAAGGTAAATGTTATCACTAACTAGATACACAACAGCAAATATAAAGAATCTTTATATAATAATAAGTCGAATTGTTAAACACAAGATCGTGTTATTAACTCAATCACTTGGCTTTTGACTCCACCTTTATTTAGTTGACTAAATAAAGGTGGAGTCAAACACCAAGTGATTGAGTTAATAACACGATCTTGTGTTTAACAATTCGAATAAGCAATTTAGCACAACACGGTTTCTCTACGACTGCCTAGAATAATAAGTTTTAAAAATTTTTTTTTAAAACATAGAGCAGCAGCGATCAATATTGATTGCTTTACGTTCCATTTTCTCCTTCGTCTTCCTATCGCTAGTACGAAATTTCGATCTCTAAATGGAGAAGCTGCACAGAGATTCCAGATTGAGATGAAGTCGCTCAAATTCATCGTCGATGAAATGTCAATAATTCGTGCGTAAAGAATTCTTGCACCAATCATTGACATTTGACCCCCGCGATCTCCAGTGGGATCGTGAAAAATATTTCGGGGGGTCACTGAAAAATTGATGCCAGATCAATTTTTGTTCAAATATTTTATAAATTTACTATGGATTTATGCTTAGAAATAATAAAAATAACAAATATATAAAATATTTTATACTTAAATAAATTGCACATATAAATAATAAAAACAATATAAATATTTTAATACGAGCTTAAATGTAATATGCATAAATTTGTGCACTATTGGGGAATCCCCCGAGTTCCACTCTCAGCCTAAACTATGATAGAACAACATTGTCATTTGGTACGGTGTTCGCTAGCAGCGTTGTGTCTGTAGGCAAGTCGAGTTAGAAATACACTAGAGCATCAATTATCCGAAAACTGATGAACCGAAAGATTTTCAGTCAAAAAATTTAAATTTCCGCTAGTGCTGTGGCGCTGCAATATTTGGCTATGTCTTGGGCTACTCCAATATTATTTTAGTTGGTATGCGGTTTTAGCTGGCAGCACTGGAGCGACCATGAGAGGGTACTTAATGCTCGCCCTCCTGCTCTTCCTTTGTTTATTTTAGTGGAATTCGACAACTATCAGGGACCTTTCATATATGGTAATCTGTTTCGAATAATCCCCATAAAACGCTGTTCGAACGATGGCAGTAAATGGGAAAATCGACTGGTACCGGACACCTAAGCTTTTCCCATATCATAAAAAAAAATTTACGGCTCAATTGGTCCAGATTTCATTCCATACAAGACTTCACTGTCTTATAAAAACACTTATAAAACTCATTTTCTAATATAAAAATATTAACAATTTTTTTTACATTTTTTACAGTCATTAGGTCATTTTGGTCTTTGAACAAATCAGTTAATGAACACTTTTGCAAAAGATTTTTATGTTTAGATAACGAACATCTCACATAACAAACACATGCCGATATCTGCTATTAAAGATCCTTAAAAGAAGTGGGAGGATGTCAAAACGACGGTCTTAGAATGGCATCCAAACCACGTTCAGGTTAATAGACTTGGGATCTCTACAATTACAATGCTATTAATTACTTGTGAAAAATCCTGAAGAGAGAAAAACAATCGACATTAGACAGATTCTTTAAACCTCACAAGCGGAAAAAAACATGACTAATAAAAATGCAAGACTGTGTGTATATGCATTTTTATTATTACATATAAATAAAAGTAACAAGAAAGTATATATTTTCTACTATTTGCAGTTTCCAAAACAAATTAATGAAATTCACATAAAACCTATGGTAAATCGATAATCGGTTAACAAACAATGTCTTGAAACGAATTATGTTCGTTAACCGATCATCCACTGCACTGAATTTTTGTTTTCTTTCTCAACATTTGTTACTTCATGTACGATTTTCGTCGTTTAATATCATCACTGATTATTGCACATTCCATACATTTAATTTCCCGTATTTTATTTATACATGTATAAACAATGGAAAGCACGGGGCGTGAACAGGGTTCACGGAAGATACCCTCAACAGTGTACTCCCTTTTAAGCATTGAGTGATGGTCACCCTACATAAAATTCATCTTTCTTTTCATCAAAGATATATTAAAAAGACTCGTTATTTTGCCTAAGGTAGACATAAGGCTACGTTCTAGTGGCAGCGTCCAGCGACCACAAGCGTAAAAAAAACTTTACGTGCATCCAACTTGCAAGCGACTTCTGTCCAGAGTGGACGCGTGTTGTTTACAAAATGGCCGCGAGACGACATCGTCAAATGCTTGCTATGGAATATATAAAAAGCATTAAAACGGTAAATTAGTCAGGTAATTGTTATCACTAACCAGATGTACAACAATTATAAAGAATCTTCATAAAATATGAAGTTAAAAAAAAAACGTTTTATTCTTAGAACGTTACATTTACAAAAAAGTATTATTAAATTACGTAAAAGATAATTCATTAAAGTACATACAACATATATACACAAGTTGTCTGTCATTCTGTTTTCATTTATGTACAAAATCAGCCATTTCGTTGGAAGCGCGAGCAGTGGAAGCGATGATCAAACTTGCTTGGTAACTGCTTCCTGCATGTGCAGGTACAGTACAAGAGTCATCTGGTGGTCGCTATACGCTAAACGCGGTTACTCCGGACACGATCATTTGCTTGAACCAGTTTGTCAACTCCGCTTGGAAGTGCGTTCATGCTCCTAGACACTGCCAGGTAAGAGGTAGCCTAAGAATAAAATTGGTCAGGTAAATCCTAAATCTAAAAGAATAAGAACAACAGACACCACCGAGAGCAATAACCTCAAATTTACACAACACAGAATATAAATGGCATCGTGAATGGCTGATGAACAGCATCACGTCACGCTCGACTTGAAGCTTTTCTCAATTCTTCAATCTTTATTTTCTCACAAAAAATATTTCGCCATGCTTGGTGGCAGAATTTCCAGTATATTATAAATATGTAAATGAAGGCACAGACTAAAGATACAGAGACTGAAAATTTCCTACACAATTTATGTTATCGAGATAAGTCACGTGATAAATTTAAATCAACCGCAATGAACAACTGTTTCAAACTCGGTTACAAAGCATTGACATCGAATTCTTATAAAGTAGTGTCTACTGGACGTCACGAATGTTTGGGTTAGATTTATATTATTCCTAATTACAGATAATTGAAACTGGAATATGAAACATATAGACATAATGACTGGAAATAAAAATAAGACTGTTGATCAGTTTGAAATTCAACTGTTGTTGTAAATTTCTTTTTACAAATGTCACAATAGAAATTAATCTGATTATTAAAAGTAATCATATACTTTTATAAAACCTCTCCACGCATAGGTCTGTTCACAGATATTATATTGATAAAATAATTCAAGTGTATTTATAAAGAAGAAAATTTTAAATGCAATTTCAGTTTAGTTTCTGTTTTAAATTTGATTTTACAATGGCTGCAAAAATACAGATGATTCTGATGAACGAGTTGATGGCTTAATAAAAAACTTTTAATATAAACACCTTCGTTGCATACCTGTTTCACAAACTTAACGAAGATTGTCTTCATGATCTGTGTCCATAAAACTTCGGACAACAGAACGGTTTTATGTTGAAATGAACTTTCTGCTGATTAATTAAGTTGCGTTTACTTTTAAATTCTTTATTACAAATATTACACCTTTAGATGTGAACTTTCAGATGTTCTTCTAGGGTGTTTCTAGTCATAAATGGTTTGTTACAAATATTGCATACATACATATTTTCATGTTTAGTAATACAATGTCTGGCTAAGGCATTTGTATTAGTATAGCTTTCTTTACATGTCACAAACATACTTTTTCCTATCGCTATGAACAATTTTATGCTGTCCAAAAAAACCTATTGTTTTAAAATATTTGTTACATATGTGACAAAAATATTTGTATTCATTGCTGTGTATAAGAACATGCCGTTTTAAATTAGAACTGCATTTAAAACTTTAATTACATACCTGACAAGTATGTAATTGATTGATTGATTACTTCATGACATGCCAAATAGTGTTTTGTTTTAATATATTTGTCACATACATCACAAGTATGCTTGAATTTCTCATTAAGAACGATTTTATGAGCTAACAAACATTTTTTTTAATTTTTGTTTTAAACCTTTTGTCACATACCTGAGAAAAATAGTTACGTTCATCAGTATGAGTTTCGTGATGGCTTTTCATTTGGTTTTTCAACCTAAAACCCTTATTACAAATATCGCATTTGAAAGGACGTTCTTTGCTATGAGTTTCTTGATGCCTTTTTAGTTGCACTTTCAATTTGAAACTTTTATTACAAGTATCGCATTTAAAAGGACGTTTTTCACTATGAGATTTTTTATGGGTTTTTAGTTCTCCTTTCTTTTTAAAACCCTTATTACAAATATCGCATTTGAAAGGACGTTCTTCGCTATGAGTTTCTTGATGCCTTTTTAGTTGCACTTTCAATTTGAAACTTTTATTACAAGTATCGCATTTAAAAGGACGTTTTTCACTATGAGATTTTTTATGGGTTTTTAGATCTCCTTTCTTTTTAAAACCCTTATTACAAATATCACATTTGAAAGGACGTTCTTCGCTATGAGTTTCTTGATGCCTTTTTAGTCGCAATTTCAATTTGAAACCCATATTACAAGTATTGCATTTAAAAGGACGTTCTTCACTATGAGATTTTTTATGGGTTTTTAGATCTCCTTTCCTTTTAAAACCCTTATTACAAATATCACATTTGAAAGGACGTTCTTCGCTATGAGTTTCTTGATGTATTTTTAGTGTCCCTTTCTGTTTAAAACCCTTATTACAAATATTGCATTTAAAAGGACGTTCTTCACTATGAGAATGTTTTTTATGGGTTTTTAGAGCTCCTTTCTGTTTAAAACCCTTATGACAAGTATCGCATTTGAAAGGACGTTCTTCACTATGATTATTTTGATGGCTTTTTAGCAGCTCTTCAGATTTGAAACCCTTATTACAAATAACGCATTTGAAAGGACGTTCTTCGCTATGAGTTTTTTGATGGGTTTTTATTTGCCCTTTCCGTATAAAACCCTTATTACAAATACCGCATTTGAAAGGATGTTCTTCACTATGAGATTTTTTATGGGTTTTTAGATCTTTTTTCTGTTTAAAACCCTTATTACAAATATCGCATTTAAAAGGACGTTC
The DNA here is from genome assembly GCF_030686945.1 of Centruroides vittatus. Taxonomy (NCBI): domain Eukaryota; kingdom Metazoa; phylum Arthropoda; class Arachnida; order Scorpiones; family Buthidae; genus Centruroides; species Centruroides vittatus. The sequence continues at coordinate 47,282 of NW_027122481.1, read as the reverse complement.
TTCACTATGAGATTTTTTATGGGTTTTTAGAATTCCTTTTTGTTTAAAACCCTTATTACAAATATCGCATTTGAAAGGACGTTCTTCACTATGAGTTTTTTGATGGGGTTTTAGATCTCGTTTCTGTTTAAAACCCTTATTACAAATATCGCATGTAAAAGGACGTTCTTCACTATGAGCTCTTTTATGGGTTTTTAGAACTCCTTTTTGTTTAAAACTTTTATTACAAATATTGCATTTGAAAGGACGGTGTTCACTATGCATTGCTTCATGTTGCAAAATATAATTCTTCTTAAATTCTTTTCCACATATTTTGCAGGCGTAAGTTCTGTGTATTCTTTTGAGTCTTTCTAGACATCCCTTACCATATGGAACACGCTTACCACAAATGTCGCAATACTCATTTTCCCGCTGGATATTACATTTTTTACCGTTTCTTGGAGATGACTTCACTCGATATGCAGATGGCTGCACACGTAAATTCCTATGAGAGATTTTGTTTTTATTTCCAGTCTTGTGTTCTTTCATGTGTCTTCGCAACAGAAATTGCCACAAAAACTTCTTATTGCAGGTTGTGCAGCGAAATGGTTTTTTTCTAATATGACAGAACAGATGTGTTTGTAATATTCTCTTATTTCTAAAAGTCTGTTTACATAAATCGCACGTAAATTCTTGTTTAGAATGAGATGCAAACATAACCTTGAAGTATTTCCTTTTAATCCTATCTTGAATTTTATTCCGTTTTCTACTTGAAGGAACGTATCTCTTTGTTTTGATATTATATATTAAATGATTTTCTTTTTCTGAATTCTGCTGAATAGCATATTCCTGAATTCTCTCTTCCTCCTCAACTGAAAGTGTAAAAAATAACTTAATGAAGTATCTATTATATTTCAATAAACATAACATAGCTTTAGTATTAAAATATTAGTGCTGTATTTATATGATTGATAAAGTAAACCTATGTTTTTCATTCGAAAGCAAAACATCATTTATTGTTCATACTAAAAATAAAACATTTTACATTAAATATCTTCTAACTATTTTAAAATAATCTATTTTGTTTATTTACGTTCATTGGTAACCTTCGTCATTCTTAAATTTTTCCCCATTTTTTCGTCAATATTTAATGAATCACTGCATGACGTCAACATTGGCGCAATGTGTTTCACTTAGAGTTCGAACGTCAAATGTGTACTTAAAGTTTGAACTTCGGCTGCAACCTTTCTTCTCTAATAAAATATGCAAAGCAGTTTTACAACGAATCATGAAATTGAATAGGTGTAAAAATCTTTCCTTATAGAACTCCTCTCCTGGTTTTTACTTGGCTTAATTACTTTTTAAATGATACAGATCTTTAGCAAAATTAGTTAACTTCATAAGTAATATCTTTTTCAATGGTCAAGATGGAAAAGGTAGAGTCTGGCTTGTTATTTTGTTAATTTTCCCAAAAGTCTAAATAATTTCTACAAAATTTTCAAAACAATTTTAATATAATTTTCTAATATGTAGGTTATATATAAAATCATAAAATACGGATTTGTAATTTGTAAATGTGTAACTACTTTCATATCATTTTTCCGACTGTTATATATAACAGACAGAAAGTACAAAAATCGATCCAAAAACACTCCCGAAGATTTATACATTTCTAAACTTAGGACATCTTCGAACGTCAAATAATGCAAACAAAAAGTGGGTTTTATCTGTATGTATAAATGTTAGTGTGTGGGTGTGCACGATTTTGTTCGCCATGTTTGAAACTTAATAACTCATGGTCTTTGTTTTGAAAATTTCTGAAATTTTGCTAGAATGTGTATTATTACGGAAATGGAGGCTATTAAATTTTTCTGGTTAAAAATCAAGAGGGTGGGTAGAAAAAGAGGGTCGTGTGTATCTTTAGTAGAGTCGGACTTAATGATGATGTTACTCATTTGTAGGGCAGAGGGCGCCACCGCTTGACCTTTCCCCTCTGTCCTCACTTGGCTCTCGGACACTGACTTGGAGAGACGCTTTCGTACGCTAACCTTCGCTTTTGTTACGCCAATCGTCCGAAGTCAGCCTCGACGACGAACGCATATTTGTACAAACATTCAACTTAGACCTTTGTAAATAGTCCACGGTCGCAGAGAAATAAAACATAGTGTTTCCAAGGAATCAGTCTCCTCATTAATCTTGTCCGATGAACAAAGGACATGGAACATGTGGGCGAGATCGGAACTACTATCACTCGAGGTAGGATCTAATTTGGACCTATTCTCTCGGAACGCCTCGACGGATTTTAGCTACATCGCTAAACTGGTGACCCGAATAAAGGATACTCAAAGACGAAAATGGACGAGAGAACCGCTAAGCCTAACCCCGAACAAAGGACTGACATGTGCCTAGCACTTGTCGCCATCAAGGTGCCGCCATTTTGGAAGCCGGACCCCCGCATTTGGTTCCTTCAGATTGAGGCCCAATTTCGAAATGCCGGGATATCATCGGATCAAACAAAATTTGATACTGTCGTCAGTTACGTCGACGCGGAAATTCTCACGCAAGTTTCGGACATTTTACTCAGTCCGCCTGCGTCAGGGAAATATGAACTTATCAAAGAACGGTTGATCTCCACTTTCGCAGACAGTGAGACCCAGCGCACCAAAAAATTACTGACGGAAATGGAACTCGGCAACCGCAAACCCTCACAATTACTCTGCGTAACCTGGCTGACGAAAAAATCGGTGAGAATTTTTTGAAGACACTGTGGCTCCAATGCCTACCGATCAACATGCGGAGCATCCTATCGGTTAGTAGTGATGAACTATCGAAATTAGCTGCTATGGCCGACCAGATCTGGGAACTCAGCCCTGGACCAACGACAGCACAGCTTGCTCCCGTAGCATTGGGGAGCGCACACTGTAGGGAGCCGCCCTCTGCCTTGGACATTCTGCAAAAGCAAATATCGGAATTGTCGTTGCAGGTAGCCACACTTAACGAGCGGACATACCCATGCGTGAGACAAAGAAACATCCGACCCAGATCAAGAGAGAGATCACGCAGTCGGCGAGCCTCTAACAGCAACATCTGCTACTATCACGCCACATTCGGGAGAAATGCCTACAAATGCCGCCAACCACGCAACTTCCAAGACGAAAAGGTAGCAGTTGAGGAAGTGGAAAACTGATTCCCCGACTCTCTTTGGCGACAGGGACAATGGGGATTGAGCTGTACACAGGACACAGCAACCCTGTACCTCGTGGACATGGGAGTGGACATTTCTGTTATACCCCCAGCACCCCACGAAAGGCGCAACTGCAACAAACTCGAGCTCTTCGCAGCCAACGGGTCAACGATCAAGACTTATGGCCGAAAATTATTAAACCTAGATCTGGGATTGTGAAGAAATTTTCCGTGGATATTCGTCATAGCCGACGTCCAGCGGCCAATCATCAGTGTGGATTTTCTATCTCACTTCAACCTGCTAGTCAACAGCAGTCACCGTCGGCTCATCGATGGGGTTACGAATCTCCACACGAATGCCAAATTTCTTCCCTATGACACAGCCCGAATCCAAATACTGGAAGACGTCTCTATTTACCAAAAAATCCTTGCCGAGTATCCAGACTTAGTGTGGCCATCAATTACCAACACCAAGATCAAGGACCACAACATCGTACACTTCATCGAAACCAAAGGCCCACCCGTGTTCACTAGACCACGGAGACTTTCGGCAGAGAAACTAAAGGCGGCCCGTAAGGAATTCGAATTTATGCTCCAACAGGGCCTATGCCGGCCTTCAAAAAGCAGCTGGGCCAGTCTGCTACACCTGACACAGAAAAGGTCGGGAGATTGGAGACCGTGTGGGGACAACAGAGCGCTCAATAGCATCACCATTCCGGATAGATACCCAATTCCATTCCTCACTGACTGCAACCACATCCTACATAATATGAAGATCTTTTCATTGATAGATTTGGTACGCGCTTACCAGCAGATACCCGTGCATGAACCCGACATTCCTAAAACCGCTATCATTACTCCATTTGGCCTGTTCGAATTTCCTTTTATGACTTTCAGACTACGAAACGCAGCCCAAACCTTTCAGCGGTTTATGAATATGGTGCTCACTGGCCTTGACTTCATTTTCTGTTACCTGGACGACATTCTTGTTGCTTCTCCGGACCAAGAAATGCATCAACGACACCTTCGCACCCTCTTCAGCAGGTTAAACGAGTACGGGTTATGTATTAACCCCGTTAAGTGTACTTTTGGCGCCACGTCTATAGAATTTCTGGGCTACAGGATAACGCCAGAAGGCCTACGGCCGCTACAAGCGAAAGTGGAATGCATCCAAAATTTCCCGCGACCAGAGACAGCTACGGCACTACAACGGTTCCTGGGAATGATAAACTTTTATCATAGGTTCATCCCAGGATGTGCCACGTTGCAGGTCCCTCTCAACGCCATGTTGAGTGGACATACCAAAAACAGCACCAAACCCCTCATCTGGTCGGAAGAAGCAAATAGCGCCTTCAACAATATGAAGGACGCCTTAAGCAGAGCCACCCTCCTCACCCACCCAGCACCGGATGCCAAACTTTCCTTAACCACAGACGCTTCAGACGTTAGCATTGGAGCTGTCTTACATCAACAGCTCGACGGCGTTAAACAACCACTTAGTTTTTTCTCCAGGACCCTCACCAAGTCTCAAATAAAGTACAGCGCATACGACCGAGAACTGCTAGCCATCTACTCCACCATCAAGCATTTTCGGCATCTAGTGGAGGGGAGGCCATTCGTTATCTATACAGATCACAAACCCCTCACGTTCGCCTTCCTCCAAGATTTGGCCAAAGCGTCGCCTCGTCAACTCCGCCAACTGGAGTATATATCGCAGTTTTCAACCGACTTACAGCATATATCCCGCAAGGACAATGTCGTTGCAGACTCCCTGTCCCGCATAAACACCATTGGCGCACCATCCATTAACTACGACGCCATCGCAGATGCACAACAAGATGATAAACTATCGGAATTGCAACAAAACCCAAATTTCAAAATAGTGACTATGCACCTCTCAAGTTCAACAAAATCCCTGTTCTGCGACATCTCTACCGGTCACTGTAAACCTTACATACCTCCCTCTTTCCGACGGGAAGTATTTTTGGCCACCCACAACTTATCGCACCCAGGAGCCCGTGCGACAGCCAAGCTGGTCACTCAGAGGTACATTTGGCCAAATATAAAAAAGGACTGTCAGACATGGTCACGATCTTGCATGGCCTGTCAAAAGGCGAAAATCCACAGACATACATGTGCACCTCTATCGAAGTTCCTCGTCCAAAATTCACGATTCGAACACATCAACGTCTGACATAGTCGGCCCGCTCCCACTCTCAGAAGGATCGAGGTACCTTCTTACCGCCGTCGACCGGTTTTCGAAGGTGGGTGGAGGCAACGCCTTTACCAGACCAGACAGCGGACACAGTCGCCAAGGCACTAATCGACACATGGTTTGCACGCTTCGGCGTTCCTACAAAAATCACAACAGACCAGGGTAGACAATTCGAGAGCCAGTTGTTCAGATCGCTAAGCAACTACTTAGGCTTTCAAATCAGTCATACCACGGCCTACCACCCCCAAGCTAACGGGTTAATCGAGAGACAACATCGCACTCTAAAGGCAGCCCTTTCAGCACACCTGCAACAGGCGACCCCATGGACCACAGCTTTGCCTCTCATCCTCCTAGGCCTACGTGCGGCCATCAAAGAAGACATTGGAGCATCCCCAGCTGAGCTGCTGTACGGCGCTCCTTTACGACTACCAGGTGAACTTCTAGTGAATTCTCCGGCGGCGGAGAAGACGGAGTTCATGCGACAACTGCAACGATTCCTTCGTACGTTAAGAGTCCTCAACATCTCGACATGGGAAGCAAACGACCTTCGTCTTGAAACAGCTAACAGACTGTTCGCATGTCTTTGTACTCAACCCAGCAGCACACCCTTCACTTCATCCAGCCTATCTTGGCCCCTACCGCGTACGTCGCCGCTTCGACAAGTTTTCGATATAGACGTCGCGGGCTCTCCTACAAGGGTATCAATAGACAGATTAAAACCCGCATTTCTTCTAAACGAAGATGTCGCTACCGGAACGAACCCTACAAGCACGTCGATCCCATCCGTCAACCAACACCCAACATCACCCGCCAAGACAACAGGCAGACAAACGTCATTAGGATGCGTCATCCGACCACCCGTTCGCTTCCTGGATACGATACGCTGGACCGCTAGGGGGGGAGTGTGTAGGGCAGAGGGCGCCACCGCTTGACCTTTCCCCTCTGTCCTCACTTGGCTCTCGGACACTGACTTGGAGAGATGCTTTCGTACGCTGACCTTCGCTTTTGTTACGCCAATCGTCCGAAGTCAGCCTCGACGATGAACGCATATTTGTACAGATATTCAACTTAGACCTTTGTAAATAATCCGCAGTCGCGGAGAAATAAAGCATAGTGTTTCCAAGGAATCAGTCTCCTCATTAATCTTGTCCGACGAACAAAGGATGTGAAACACATGGGCGAGATCGGAACTACTATCACTCGAGGTAGGATCTAATTTGGACCTATTCTCTCGGAACGCCTCGACAGATTTTAGCTACATCGCTAAACGTTATTCTCATTTAAGTTTTTTATATAAAACTCATCCCTAAGTTGAAAATTTAATTCTTTGCCTTTCTATAAATTAATGTAATTAATACAATAATGCTTTCCACGGTGAAAAATATTTTATGTATAATGTTTTATTCAAAGACAATTATACAATAAACATTGTTAAGGAGCGTGAATCATCATCTTTTCTTCTAGCGCAGAATGAACCAACCTGAAATGCAAATTTGATTTGCAGAAAACCAAAAAAATCAGATAATTTATCCGATAAACACACAAACAATATGCTAAATTCTTGGGCTATGCAAAGGCTATAATTTAATATTAGAAATTAATTTGACTAGAGGTAGGCAGTTATGTTTACTTCTCGTATTAAATTTAATAATTATTAATAAATAATTTTTTATATAGCTATTTCTGGAATTTAATTTGGAATCGGTCATTAAATTTAATTCGAGATGGAAACATAACTGCCTACCTCTAGTCAAATTAATTAATTTCTAATATGAAACTATAGCCTTTACGTAGCCCAAGAATTTCACATATCGTTTGGCGTGTATATTATATAACGGGCTATGGTTATTGATGTTTATACGTAATGTGTGTTGGAGAAAGTTTGGAAAAATGTGTGATCACAAGCGACACTAAGATGCTAATGAACGAGTGCTAGATGGAACATGCGCAAAATCTGGGACTTTCCCCTTTCTGGCCACTCGTTATGAGAAAATTCGGTCGTTAAGCGAGTTGTTTTTTCACAATTTATTTGGCTCGTTATGTGAGGCGCTCTTTAAGTGAGGTTTCACTGTTCATTATTTCCATTAAAGTGGATGGATATTAGTTCATCCAACAAAGTAAAAACATACCGACAAAAGGTGTTATCCAGTATTAATCTAATTTATTTCAAACTCTCCCGTACAACGTTCTTGGAGTGCGTTTTTTAAACAATATTCAATGGGTGAAGGCACCCTCTAGTAATTTATACCATTGAGGATCAATTAACCTTCAGAAATATTCTGAAGTTTTCTTTTGGGTGTTTTTTTTTATTTCTATATACTCTTTAAATTTTCTTTTGTAAGGTCGTTTTCTAAATGTTAAACTATTATTTATTAGGTAAATTTATTAAGTTTATTCGTTATTGTTATATCTAGGTAATCAATCAATCAATTTTATTATTCGTAAAATGGCCACTGCCAGTTACAGAGGGAGTAATTATTTATTGTTACTGAGATAAACATCATCTAATCCTAATCAGACTAACATAACCAACACACGATCTATTACAAGCAATTGTTAAACTTAGTAGATTCAACACTAAGTAATTATTACTTTATGTTACAATCGAGAAACTTTTTGTCATGGACATACCAATTTTACACTGTAGTTTATTGTAGTATTTAATACTAGTGTGAAGTGTGAATAAAAGTGTGAAGTATGGATAAAAAATGGACTTGAAAATGTATATATTTTCGTCATTGTCTTAACTTTCAAATAGAAGATATCCAGAGTTATGTAACCACTAGTGTGAAGTATTTTTTTCCTTACATTAGTTGGTAATAATGAATTAATTAAATTACCGTTAACTTGTTTAATTATTTAAAATTATTTCATCGACATAAATACATGAGCATAGGTATATATCCTATAGATTATGTCAATCTTTGCTGTATGGCAAACTTCATACATAGCTCTTTCATTGGTACATTTAGATAGACAATGGATGTCTAAACTCTGTGCTAACTCATTTGCATCTTTGCAACTACAAAACATGTGGAATTTTGAAATTGTAATACAACATCTTGGGGAGATACGCTTGGAAAACTCAAGGAATTTATTGTTGATTAGTATCAATTCTTTCTTTAATCTGAGTTGAATGAGAAATCTTTTTACATTGAAAGCCAAATTTGTTAACATGTAGTTGTTGTTGAATGGATACTCCAGTATTATTTTATACCAATCAGATTTTTTCCTATTGTGTATATTTTCTATCATGTAATAAAGAGATTGTCTTTAACTGAGACTTTTTGTATTGTTTTTCAAATGACAGATTTGATGTTAAGATGAAACCTAGAAATTTAGTTTCTTGGACTACCCCCAGTTCTTCTTTATTTATATGGAAAGATATATGTTTCTTTGCCAGATTGGCTCCATTCCTAAATATCATAAGTTCTGATTTCTTTGGGTTAATTTTTAATTTTAGCTCTTTGAAGTATTTATCCACCAATTGGATTTTCCTGCGTAAGGCCGCGGCCATTGGGGCAATTAACACAATAGCATCCGCATATGAGGTCGAATATACAACCTGATCGCCAATTATAAACCCATCGTCTTCATTCTTAAAGCAGTTATTCATATCAAACGTTCAAAAATTAAATAGGCGGGGAGATCATGGGTCTCTTTGCGGTAATCCTCTACTTGAGTCAAACGGCGGCCACTGAGTATTATCTTGTTTAATGATGGTTCTATAATAACTAAACAGTAACCTTATAATGTTCGTTAGATGCATGCTTGCTTGGTAGTAAGTCATTTTTGCTTGTAAATCTGCAATATTAACAGAGTCGTATGCCTTTTCTAAATCTATAATGCGAAAACCTTGTCTTTTTTTGAAGAGCTGTATCTGAATAATTGCAGTTAGTACAAAGAGGGCTAATTGGGTGCCGCCATTTTTGATAAACACATATTGAGTTTCATTTTTATAATTGTTTATATCTAACCAATTGTTGATCTTAGATAATAACACGGCTGTAAAAACTTTGCGTAGCCCTGATAATAACGCAATTGGACGATAGTTAGTTGGCAATTTTCTATCCCCTTGTTTAAATAACATAACAAATATTACTTTATTCCACATCTATGGTATAACTCCATGGTTGTAGAAGCCATTAAATTGTCTAGACAGATTGTTGACTATTTCTATAGAAAAGCTTTTAATTATATGAATGGGTATTGAACCAGACCCTGGAGCTGTGTTCTCCTTTAACTTTTTAATACAATGCTGCATTTCTTCCACTTTGAACACTTCCTCAGAGGTTTTCTTGAGATAAATTAATATCTATATTTCTTGGACTACCTTTGCTCTTGTAGACTTCTGGAAAGGTGGTGTAATAATGAAGCAAACTATTATGAGATCATCGGATTGTTTCTCTGCTTGTCGAATTGGGGACACGAAAACTATTAACTATAGACCAAAATACCTTAGTGTTTTTGGACTTGATTAACCTGTCATTGATATCTGCATAATATCTCTTCTTTTTCACCTTCAATAGGTTATTATATATCTTCTTACTTTCTGAGTACTTCTTCAGCAATTCTTCTGTGCTTACTCTTCTAAATCTTTGCAGGTTCTTTTGTTTTTCAATTTTATGAAACTAACACTTGTTATCAAACCAATTTCGTTTGTATTTAGTTAGATCACTTCTTGTACTTCTCTTGAAACAATAAGTGTCCAGTACTGTTACTAAGTAGTTATAATTATCAATCGATTTATTATTACTTTCTTGGATCAATATATTACTGATTTTACTAAGTATTTCATTTATAAATTTGGGTTTATTATAAGTCTGTTTTTTTCCTATATTAAATTTACATTCTTGATTGGAGTTGTTTTACCGGTTTCGTTCTTCTATACTTCCTCTCAGTTCCAATTGGATTGCGAAATGAACCGAATCATCTATATCTAATACTACTAACGTCTTGCACTGGTCTAGGACGAATTCAGAACAAATAATATGATCAATTATTGATTTACCCATCGGAGAGACAAAAGTAAACTCGGCGGGAATATCGCCTATGATCCTGTTATTTAACATAAATAATTCATTTTTCCAAACGAAGTCCAAGAGGATTCTTCTTACAGCATTTACAGTTGTGTCTTTGGATACTCTTATATTAATGATGTTATCGTTTCTTTGTATGCATTTTGTATCCATTGTCTCACCAGCACGAGCATTAAACTCACTACCAATAATTGATAAGTTAACGAAATTATACCACTGGTCAATGATCCTTTGGGCTTCTTGTAAAGTCGATTTTTTTATCCGAAGAATATAATTCCTAAATATGATTCTTTCCAACATATATTAATTCTCTGGTTCAGTTTGATCACCACAAAGATAAATTTATCTGATATAAAGGAATTGAATAGCTCAACAAAGTTACTGTTGATTATTAACAGCAGTAGGCCACCAGCAAGACGACCGATTTTGCTTTTTCTTTGTGCACCGCTAAATACTATCATATTTTCACGTTCTAGGAAATCCTTGTCATTTTTGCTCAAATCCACAATCCAAGTTTCCATGAAGCCAATTATAGTATGAGATTTTATGTAGGCCTATTCTTTTACCAAGTCACTGAACATTTTTCCCCAGAGTCCTTGGATGTTCCAAAAACCTATTGATATAAGTATATTGCCTCTATCATTATTAGTTGTTCTTACGGATGCGAAGCCGTATATATTACCATTGTTAACCCGTTTTTCCAAACCCCTATTATAGTTATTAACAAAATCCAAGTTATTTTTATCAGACTCAATACTAGATATAAAATTATTATATAAGATTATTAAATTTCGCAACTAAAGAGCTCGTCTTCGCACGACATCGACGCTCTCAAAATTGGCAGCCGGGAACGATCAAACGCAAAACCGGAAACACCGTATACGAGGTGGAGATGGCCGACGGATCGACTTGGCGTTTTCACACCAATCAGCTGTTACGGAGACAATCTCCTCGACCGAAGCCCGAGAAGGACCCCTTCGCCGTCATCGCGGAAGCTTTCTCCATCTCATTACGTCCCGCTTCGACTCCAGACTTAACACATGCGGTTGAGAGACCGGCCCAGCAGGACGATGTGTCCCCGCCATTAGAGAGACCATGCACCATCGAAGAAACGCCACCCAAGAAAGTAACACCGCAGCCTCCGCACCCATCAGCCCGCACTCGAATCCCAACTGGATGGCTTCAAGTCAACCCTTCAGGAAAGAACTATTACGCGGCCTAAACCGCCAATTTGGCTGGTTGTTTTTCCTTTTTAAAAGGGGTGGTGTTGGGTCGGCTGTTTTGCACGTGTGAAAACCTAACAATTGGGGTCCAATCCGTAACGGATCAGGTTACACTTAGGTGTGGACGCGAGATTCAAAAACGTCTTTTGTTCGGGTCAGTGAGACAAGCAGGACATGACTGGTGACCAGTCCGACCGTTATAACCTAAACTTTGTTAAATATAAAACAGAGATTTACGATTAGGGAGCTTACACCTAAGAACCTAACAAAACGGTCGAGAGAGGTCACACCAAGGCATAGTCGCCGACCTTGGTCACAATCTAGATTGAAATGCTTGGTGCAAACGGGGTATTACGTTCCTAACGGCAGCTCGAGAGTGATCTATAACAAAAGCTTAGTTATCGCATGTGGCTATAGAAACCAAAAACGAAACGTCCGGCTCAGAATAGCATTTTCACAGCTGATTAAAAGCGAATCACGTGGTTCCAATAAAAAATGATTTTTATCGTATTCGTTAGCTTAACGATACAACTCAGAATAGGTCCCCTGGGTTGGTTTCGACACCAGCAATTACAAGCAATTTTTTAATTAAACCCAAGATTAATCTATTAACAAATATCCATTTCTGTACGTTGGTCATATTTCTTTTCTTTAAGTGAGATTCGTACTCTTGTATACTGAACTACAGCTCCTCACCAAAGTTCACTCGCACTCCACACAAGCAGCTCACACCCCCATATCTAAGTAATAAATTTATTTATTTTTTTTTCTCTCTATATCAAATTAAATATTTTCGTTAATGATGTTAACATGTTAATAATAATATTACCGTTTGTTACATTATTATTGCATATTAGTAAGTAATCATCAGCATATCTCATTACTAGTTTTACAGCAGGAATATTATTTATTTCTTCATCAATGTTTTTCATAACTAATTTTGCTAATTTTGGCCCTATCTTCGACCCCATACAAATGTTGGTATGTTTTTACGCTGTTGGATAAACTTATACCCACCAATATAAATTGAGTGGGTATTTTAAAAATTTAAAATAAAACCGTAATTTTCTAACCAAAATGCTTGAAGATCGTCTACCAAGAAAATTTTTTTGGATTAATAAGACGTTAAACATAGAAATTGAATAAACAGCAACCATACTATATTAAGAAATAGTTTTCACTTTAATTAGCGTCGTGTCTTTTACCGTACAATATAACAGTAAACAAATTCCAAAGCGTTTTGGCTCTGTTCACGCCATAATTTTCTTGAAAAAATTATATAAAAATTCTATAGGCACTTTACATTACTTGCAAAAAAATTAAATGATTAAATCGTTTCTGTATTAATATCGTCTGTTTCTTACAATGTTATTCAAAAATGCTTAAACAATTATTATTTTAATAAAATAATGATTGTTTAATGCCAAAACACATAAAAAGCAAACGTCTAAGCCAAACTTCTACCTGCCATGTTCGACATTCCAAACACCATCGTCAAACTTTTAGATTTAGAAGATGGCGTTCGACGTTCGACATTCATGTTTTAACGATGAAAACTTCGACCGCAATCTCTCTATTATTTAGTTGTAATTAGGAAATTCGATCCCAGTCCTTATTTCTAATCCCAGGATTCCGGGATTATTTCGGTATTGAGGGTTAATAAAAAATAAAAAGATAAGAAAGTCTTACAGAAATCAGCTCTTTAATCAACAAATCAAAATTTAGACAAAAATCAACGTATTTTACTGTATACACCTAGCTAATCGAATCACTCTAACTAATCAGACTTATAGTCAGACTAACCAGACTTAAAATCACTCAGTCTTCATGTTAAAGTTATTCTTTTTCAAGCATCAGTGAGATCTCTTTAAACATACATAAATTGAAAAAACCTATAGGCAGGGCCGGATTTACATAAGGGCATTTGGGGGCCAGTGCCCACAAAACTATGTTTAAACATAAATTTTTTTTCTATTACCGTGAGAGCCTAGTGTTACCTAATCATGAGGGCCATAGGCAGAGAAAACCAAACCCGGGGAAAAACCTATGAAACATATCGGAAAATTCCGGGATAAAAATTTTACATAGGAATTTTTCAATTAAATTAAAATAATTAGTTTTACACAATAAAATATATGTATGCTTACAATAACCTTATTTTTAAATGATATTTACCACTTCCTAGTTGAAATCTAGTTGAAAGTACAGTATTTTGTGTAAATTTTCTAAATCATCAAATTGCCTACTCTTGAAAGGGGCCCCCACCGTATTTGTGCCCACGGGCCTCTCATTGTTAAATCCGGCCCTGGTCATCTAACAGGTAACCCAGTAAGTACTGCATGCCTATCATTCTAGTTCAAAATACAAGAAGTTTTATATTAAAATGATAGGCAAGCAATTCTGTTAAGAGCACTTGCACTGAACGTTTCACTTCATGCAGTCTATTTTGCAAGCTTTTTAAAATGATGTCAATCCCAAAAATCTCAGGATCAGGAAAACTTAATCCCAAAAATTTCGGGACTAGAAAGTGGTCAACATCCCGGGAGCCCGATGTTCGGGATAAGGTTTTTGCCAAAGGTTTCGTAAATCTTTGGTTCCACTGTATGTCGGGTAACCTTCCTCAACACGTGGCCGCATCCATTGGCACCCGACCAACCCATCGATCGGTCTGAAATAAAAACTCATTGTTTATTCTCTAATCTATCGTGCACAGAAAAGCAGAAATATTCAAACTACCGACTGGGTAAAGTTTGAAACGCTATAATTTATGTATAGAAATAAAATAAAATAATTATTTTAAAATACGTAAATTATTTCAAAGCATTTCACAAGAGCAACTCTATTGTAAAAAAATGACTTCGCACGTGAATATTTAAAATGTAATTTGAACAGAATTATTTCCCACAAACACTGCATTTCTTAATGCAGAAATTGGGATTTGTTTTCATGTGCCTAATTGATCCAATCTGTTTTCTAAATGACTTCTTGCATATTTTGCATTGATGGTTTCTTCCTGTGGGATGAACATACTCTTTATGAGTTCGGAATTCGATTTTTGATGAATTTTTCTTTTTTTAATGTCTCGATAAAAATGAATTTGATTATTAAAAATAGTCATATTTTTCTCTAAATCCTCCCCACATGTAAAAGTCTATTCGTATACATTATAAATTACATTGATAAATAATTGTTTGGCATTTATTTGTAAACAAGAAATTTTTAAATACAAATGATTCTGTTTAGTTTCTTCAGCAGACATTTAAATGAGTGTGAGAAATTGTTTCACTTTATCTCTTTTTGTTTATTTTATTTATGTAGTTTGTTCCAGTTGTTTTCGTGAAAACGTAGAAGAAATCGTGTGCTCTTAGAGAAAAAAAAAATCATTAGTGTAAAAGAGAAAGTACCGCAACAAAAGTCTATGCATTTCAAGTAGAGAGGCGAAACCAATGGATTTTTCAGACTTTTTGAATCAAAATACCATAATTTGAGCGTATATCCAATTGATCTGTACAATGCTTTTCAAGAATATTAGCAACATTATTTCTAAAACGTTGCTAATATATACTTATTTATGTCATTAAATTAGTTATATAGCCCTCGTTTACTTCCTTTCAATAGATTTTCTTTATTATTTCAGCAGATCCAAGATAACATGAATCATTAAATCATAACTCATCAGTTGTTATTTAGTAATTCTGATCATCCCAACAGATTTTTATTAACTTAAAAAGTTATATTAATACGTTGTAGGTAGTTCTCATAATTCTCAAATATCTAATTTCAGTTAAATGTATGACAGTTAAAACTTGAATGCAGTTCTTCAGCTGGCTTCTGAATAATAGTAATATAAATATCTGAACTAAGTAAAATGTTACTTACCTTGGATGTCCATTTCATTCCTGTTAGAGTTGCCTTCTGGAGTGAAGAATTCATTGTTGACAGGCTACCCAATATACAAAGAATCACTTATAATATATTAACCACTAACAAGTTGCTCAACTTTCCAGACAACTTTTTAGAATTTTGAAGGCGCTGTCTGAAGTAAAACGTTTTTTGAATAAAATATGATACTTTTAACTATTATAGAAGGGCAAAGAATTGAATTTTGAACTTAGGAATGAGTTTTATAAATAAATAAAAAAAAAAAGTAAAATGCGAATAACAAGTAAAATCATCATTAAGTCCAACTCTACTAAAGATACACACGATCCCCTTTTTCTCCCCACCATCTTGATTTATAACCAGAAAAATTTAATAGCCTCAATTTCCCTAATAATCAAACTTTCCAGCAAAATTTCAGAAATTTTCGACAAAAAGCACAGGAGTTATTAAGTTTCAAACAGGGTGAAGTAAATATTGTCCTCCCCACACACACAGTCATCCATACATACAGACAAAACCCACGATTTTTTGCATTTTTCAACATTTGAAAGTGTTCAAAGTCCACAAATGTAAAAATCTTTGGGAGTAATTTTTCGACCGATCATCGTACTTTCCCTCTGTTATATATAATAGTCGGAAAAGTAATATGAAAGACATTACAAACTTATAAATTACAAATTCGTATTTTATGATTTTGTATTTTATTAACTTATTAACGTATTTTATGATTTCGTGTATACGTAGCGTATATACGAAATCATAAAATACGGAGTATGTTCCGCTTTTATACATTAATCTTCATTCTTAGTAAAGTTTATTTAAACATTTTAGGTAAGTGTTATTAACCTTTTTTTGAACTGTACATAAGTAATCATTTGAATTAGAAAAATGAATTAAAATTAAATGTTTTGAAAATCTTGAAGAAATTATTTAGTCTTTTAAAGAAATCAACAAAATAACAAGATAAACTCTTCACTTTTCATCTTGTCCATTGAAAAAATATTACTAATGGAATAGGCTGATTTTACCACAGATCTATGTTACTTATAAAGTAATTTAGCCCAGCTAAAAGCCAAGAAAAAAGTTCTATAAAAAAAAAAAACATTTTTACACCTACTGAATTTCAAAATTCGTTGTAAAACTGTTTTGTATATTTTATTACATTAGAGATATTGCAGCAGAAGTTCAAACTTGAAACTTGTACGACAAGCAGAAGTACACGTTTGACGTTTCAACTCCAAAACGTCGTGCACTGATTTATGGAATATTGACAAAAAATGGCAGAAACATTTAAGAATGGCAAACATTACCAACGAATGTAAAACTTAAAATTACATTATTTTAAAATATTTAGAAAATATTTAATAACACTAAATAATTATTTTTGACATTAATTAGGCGTCGTGTCTCCTACCGTACAAAATAGTAAAACTATTAGGTTGTGTTTTGCCTGTTCTCACGACATACTTTTGTTGAGGAAACTAGTGGCTTATATAAATTTGAAAGCAGCTGGGAAATTAGTTTTAGAAATTTACAAACGTAATACTGTTGATGGTAGAAGATGCCACAAAAGAAAAAAACCTACTTCTACAGTATTACGATAAGGTATTAGGAACAAAAATATATAAAAATTTAATAGGCACTTCACATAACTTGCAAAAAATTAAATAGTTATATAATTTTTATAAATTAAAATCGTCTGTTTCTTTACAATGTCATTCACAAATGCTCGAATAATCATTCTTTTAATATAATACGTCATAAATTTAACCAAAAACAGAAAAAGCAAACGTTTAAGCCAAACTTCTACTTGCAACGTTCCCCGTTCCAAATGCCATTGTTTTAAACCATTATGCCAAACATTTTATTACATTATATTATAAGCGTATTATGATGAAGATTATGAAACAAAATTTACTACTGTACATTGTGCATAAGAAGCATTAATGGTAATAAAACATCAAGGAGTGAAGAGATAGAAGATGGTCACGTGTAAAATCTCGAGTGGGATCAGACTTCATGAAAATTTTACTTGTTGTTAGCATCTACAATCGTTTGTGAAATGCATTTCTACCATTAAAACTAAGCATTTCTTTATTTTATAATAATTAAAGTTATAGAGTTTTTTGTAACATATGGGGCCACAGAAAATTTATTTATTATGATATATAATACCAATGTTATTTTTTAAATAAAATCTCTTATCAGCCAGGAAACTTATGCAACTCGTTGCTAGATTTTTTCTTATATAATACATATTTTTTATTTAATACAGAATACACCTAAATTCAATGCATAATATTATATTAGTGATATTGAGCTACGTTTTCAACCATTCAGAAACCTAAGCTAATATTGAAATTTCACTATAAAATATTTCGAAATTTGTATTACTTACCGATACATGTTCATCATCATCTGGAAGAACAACAACTTCTTTATAATCTTCAGTCTTTAATTCAATCTTCACTTTTTTCAAATCAACTTTACATTCTGATTTTATACCATGTTTTACATCATAATTCTCTTTTACTTCGTTCTTGATATCTGTAGTGAAATTTACGAAGTTTTTGTGTTGAAGGATTCTAAGAAAAACTTGAAATATAAAATAAAACTGAGCATATTTGCATTAATTAACATAACCATATTTAATTACATGTTTCACTACTTCCTTTATTTCTAATTACAAGCCAAAAACTATCCTTTGCTTAACGCTGATTTGATATAACGCGGTCTTCTTGAAGACCAAAAAAAAGAGCTCAAAATTTACGCTGATTTAAATTATTGCGGCATTTTATTGATTTGTATATAATACGATTATTTGCAAACACAAACCAATTGGCAAGAGGTGGCAAAAAGGTGTACTTTCTTTAAATCTATGTTTGTTTGGTGCAACTTTGTGAAAAATATAACGTCATGAATGCCTTAGGAAATATCGACTTCGCGTGGCAAGAATTAACTGATAAATGCACGAACAAAGTGTGGAACAAGTAATGGCTAAAGGTATCCAAAAATTCTCAACAACTGAAGCCTATCGCTGTATCGTTACGTTGACCAAACTGAACCTAATCGATACAGCAGGACTAGGAGAAGTAGAGGAGCAAGATATTGAGGAGTTGCAGAAGGTTTCTGGTAAAAGCCTTACCAGCGACGTCCTTCAAAAACTGGCAGAACAGGAAATTCATGTGGAACTGGAAAATAGAAATTCTGAAAACAAGGAACCCAAAAGAATTCTCTACAGATTTCCTTAGTAAAAGTTTGGTAACCATATTCGAAATCATTGATCAAATTGTAGCAAATAATCCAAATTTTGAAAGGAGTGCAAAAGCAAAACAAGGCATTTTGAATACGTTCTTCTGTCACCAACATTTGCTTAAGGAAAGAAGAATGCGAAAATAAAACCTCACAAGTTTATTGCAAAAGAACAAGAATTTCAGAAGTGTTAGGACCTATGTCAAAAAAAATGAACTTTACATTTCTGTGTGCATATGATTGTGTCATTTAACATATATTATTATACAAATTAATATAAAAATAGCTTAAAATTATAGTAAAATTTGTTTATTTTTGGTTGCATGTGCATTCTAAGTCAAGAAATATCCTGGTCCTCATGGCATTCCAACACATATTATAGAAGTACTGTACATATTGCTTGGTACTGTATATAAGTCAACAGATAGCACTTACTGCGTGATTATTAGAGCTTCGCTGGATTCTAAAATAATTATTATATGTTAATGATTTGAAGACATAGTCCTTTCCAAAAAAGGAACCACCATATTCGAACAAATTTTGAAAGTATCGTCACCAGGGGGCAGTTTTCCTAATCTACATTTTACCAGCACTTTTTTGTTGTAGATAAAAGCCCAAACAACCCCAAGATGGTATGATGGAAAACAAAAGACATCCATACATCACCAGTTCCTGTTTCAAAAATGTTTTTATTTTTAATTGGATGTATTCTTGTGTTTTTTAAAAAAACTTTTTAACGTTTTGGCGGCCGTAGCCTAAAAAGAAAGGCCAAGAATGTATTGTCTGTAACACAAAGCTAATAAATGGTGGTTCTTTTTAGCAAAGGACTACGTCTTCAAATTATTAACTATAATTATAGCCATCGGACAAAAATCTTCATTTATTATGTGCACAAGTATTTAGTAATTAAAGTAAAAAAAATAACTTGAATAGAGCATATGAGCAAATGTCAGGTATCAAGTTTGCTAATGATGGATAATTTACTTTCACTGTGGTACCAACTGTCATAAGCAAGGAAAGATGTGTAATGCTATGATATTGCACATAATTATTTTAAGTATGATTTAAAAAAAGAAAATCTGGCAATGAGTTATGGAACTTTATCAGCAAAAATGTTAAAAATGGTTTATATTATTAATTATTATAAAATGGGAAAAGGCTGACTTTCGAAAATAGAAATGAGTTTTAATTATAGATACATAAGATTAGTACTTTAAACACTTAAGGCCTGTGAGAATTAACAATACATCCCAGTCTGAGCACCCAGTAGTGGAGAACCCACTGTTTTCAGAATATCACAGACATATATCGATACAAACAATAAAATAAATACCAGCAGACTTTTTTGCTATTTATTTAAACAAATTGAATTTAATCATATAATTCGGCTGTAATTTGAAAAAATTGTAGACCTATAAATTCTCACTGTCCTCTGTCTTGTGGCGTTCTTTCCTTAATATCGAGAATGGACGAACATTAATGCCATAAACAGATAATATGAAAAGATTAGAAGCACGAGACACCGATTAACTGTGAACGAAGTTTTGATGTAGGTCGAAAGTCACGTTATTTTAATTAAAATCTTTTCTCCCGAAAACAGTTAATAAATGACCGTCACAACTCCATTGTCAAAAGAAAAGTATAATGTACAGAGGCAACCCACTATTAATTTGAGATGAAGAGCATTATTTTAAATTAAATACATTAAAATATGATTATAAATTGCAACCCAGCATTGTGACGATGCCATAATAAATAATTGCTCGTTTTATTTGAATTCTAAAACATTTAAATTGGAATTTTCTGTTGTAAGATTCTGATCCATGGAATTGATAGTTTTTAACCTGACAACTAAATTAAATGTAATTGATTATATTAAATTCTATTTAAATCCTTATTCACTATAAACAACGTATTCACAAACTTTTTCAAGTGTTATCAATTCGATTGATATAAATATAAATTTATGTATTATATATTATTCTTGTCACTAGAAAGATACTTTCATAGTATTAAAAGTATTAAGCATCTTACCTCTGTTGATTTTACAATCAGAATGACTCCAAATAGTGGATCCGTTTGTGTTGTTTGTGGAAATTGGTTCTCTTTTAATATTTATCTAAAATAAGAAAAGATTATGTTATAATTTGACAGACTGCTCTTTATAGAAAGACAAATGAAAAAATTATTTAAACTGGGGCAACCTGCTTTTTTATTATATATTCATTTTTAAAGACTATCTAGAAGAGTCACAGATTATTTTTCTATTACAACATTTATATTCTCCAACTTTAATCATAGGAATATTAACAACAAGAGAAGAAGAATATTTCCACTATAAAATTTTTCCTTTAATTTAAAAAAGGCGACAAATTTATTGAAAATAATTATAAAAATATAGTTGTTTGGTTGTTAGCTAGAATTTGTAATAAATGAAATTATATTGAATAAATTTTTTTCTAAATAAATGAGGATTGATCTTAAGTTGGCAACAACTCAAAATGATAAGACGTATTATATTTATAAGGATAGAAGCGGGCAATACAAATAAAGCAACGCTTCCAAAGTTTCCATAGACGGCTCGCCACTGATCGCGTATCATTTCCCTCGAAAGGTCAGACCTAATGAAGATTTTACTTGATACCATTTACAATGTTTCATAAACTTATCTCTATCCTCAAAGTTAAGTCTTTCGCTATTTTATAATAATTAAAAATATGTAAATTTACACCCTATCAACCCTTATATGCTATTTTTTGCATTAAATTATTTGCCAAATAGTTATATAAATGCCAAGTTATTTTTTTACTTTAGTTACTAAGTCCTTGTGCATATAATAATTATTTTAGATTCAACCAAAGCTGTAATAATCACACAGTAAGTGCTATCTGTTGACTTATGTACAGTACTAAGCAATATGTGCTTCTAAGGCGTGTTGAAATGCCATCATGACAGGATATTTCTTGACTTAGAATGCACATGAAAATAAATCCTTGTACACTTACACCATACTTATATATTACTTGCATTGAAAAAAGTATTTATTGCATATACATTTATGTATTATATATGAAACGAAGTGTGTGAATGTGACATGCATATACATAATGCACTGTACGGTACATCGTACAGTTATTTTATGGTAAAGACACAAAGTGAGAATTAATGGAGTGTAATGGGTGCTCAGACTTTGTGTGTGATGTATTATGTATTCTTGACTATTATCCATAAAATCACTTATATGGTTAATAGTTAGGAATTTTTAAATTGGGGTTTAAAATTCATCTTAAAATTCATTTCAAACCCTAATTTAATAACATAAAAGTCAGAGTTGAAATATATTTACTTATGAAATATTAATAAAAACATTTTAAAATTTATGATGATAATTCAATTTTTGGGCATAGGGCACAAATGCTTGGACATATTTGATGATAGGAAAAGAATGAGAACTAGTGTTACCACCTGTCCAGTTTTCACCCGGATTGTCCGGGAATTGACTCACTGCCCGGATGAACTATTAATTTTGTCTGGGAATTTCGTAGAAATTGTGAAATTACAATGAAACAAAGTTCTTGCAAATATTGTTATAAATTTACACCATTTGAACAACGAAAGACCTCACACTCACTGAAATTCATCTGCCATTCCGCCATGTTACTCTGTTTATGCTGACGTGTGACGCGCAACCTGCCTCTTGACCCATTTCTTTATTTATTATTATTATTATTATTATTTTTTGCTTGTATGTTACTCATACGCAAGTCCCTAATCCCTAACTGTAACTGATTTAGAACCAGTACACACGTTATTCGTTGCATTGTAAAATGATATTGCGCATGCGTCAGGAACTTCTGTTTGAACAAACCTGACCTGCTGTCCAGGTCAGCGATTTTGTAAAGGTGGCAACACTAACAGGAATATTAGTCATGACTTTACTTGTCTTTGCTCCAAATTTCGAATGAACATTTATTAATTAATTAATTATTTGATTGAATACAGATTGTTGACATACGAGAATATTGCAAATCAAGAAAATGAAGATAAAAGAAGAGTTAGAAACGAAACATTCAAACTTTATAATTGAAAGAAACAAAAAAAATTTGAAGTTTATTTTAAAAATTTCAAGAGAGAATTCAAAACAGATGTGAAGGGTTATAAAACAATTAAATCGCAACCTTTAGAAATGAGTTAATGCAACAGGTTATGCTTCTCTATCATCACCTTTAAATGATGTAATACGCTTCCCTATCATAACCTTTAGAGGTGAGTAAATTAATGCAACAGATAGCAAATAATTTAATGCTTCCCTATCATCAAATGTCACCGCGACCACCCTCTATTTCTACATCCTCTCGACCTTCCCCACCAAACAAACTTTACTAGCATCAATGCCCCTTATATACAAGCTACCATCTAGAATTTCGTTCCTTTTTAAAACAAACACCATGGCCAAAACATCAAATTTCATAGTAAACAGCCAAAACACCTTTTACTTAAAATCGAAAATAACAAAGCTCAGTTTAACATTGATGGGCCATTATTTATACAAACATACAATTGAAAAATATACATTTTTCTATTTCCCACTTTATATTTTAGCATTTCAGTTGTGTTTCTCGTTATTAAAGCAACACTGAGATCTTACAAAAAAATATTTTTCACTCACCTCTAAGGGTTCCGATTTAATTGTTTTATAACACTTCACATCTGTGTTAAATTCTTTCTTGAAATTCTTTAAATCGACTTCAAATTTCTCTTCGTTTCGTTCAACTGTAAAGTCGGAATGTTTCGTTTCTAACTCTTCTTTTATCTTCATTTTCTCGATTTACGATTTTCTCGTATGTCAACAATCTGTATTCAATAAATAATTAATTAATGAATGTTCATTCGAAATTTAGAGCAAGGAATAAGGAAAGACGATAAGCTCATTACTATTGTTCCCGTTGTAACAGTAAACAAGGGGTGCATGCTCAAGGTTAACGGAAGAGACTCCAGTGGTAACACGTCTCCAGCACACATGATACTTGCAGCTATAAAATCACGTGTTATATCACTAATAGTTAAGAATTTTTAAATTGGGGTTTAAAATGAATTTTAAACCCTAATTTAATAACAAAAATCCTTCAGCGACCCTTCAGCGTTGAAATATATTTATTTATGAAGTATTAATAAAAATGTATTAAAATTTATAATAATCATTCAATTTTTGTATGCCCTTGATACTTGGGGCCCAGGGCGTGAGTCCTATTAGTCCCTATGTAGATCCTGAGTACGTACGTAGCCTGATAGTTCAATGTTAACTCTCTTATTATTAAGAAATAAAATTAAAAAGCAGGAAAATTTATAAAATAAATAAATAAAACTACAAAAAAATGAAGATGAATATAAATTTCATTATCTTTTGTGTGAAACAACACTAAAATCATTTTTAATAGTTATGTGAAAAGAAACGACAGTTGCAATTAATTAAAAATAGTATAATTAATACAGGAAATTCAGTGCAAAATTAATATTACGTGATGATCCTCAGTTCATAATTCTTTTAAGATAGTTTGTTATATTTGTTCGACATTTCCCCTATTTTTGTAAAACACGAAATTGGAGGAAAAACTTCCTTTTCGGTTAATGTACACCAATGCTCCCTAACCAACCTTTCCTTGTGTAAGAAAGACTTGGAAATATTTTTAGGAAAAGGTTTTCTAAACTATTCTAAAATTCTCACTTTCTGTCCTTACTGTACATTTTTCTCCAAATCATTAAACGCACTCTTCCTTCGCAACTGTTTTAAAAAAGGGAAGAAAAAGATTATCAGTGATCGCAACCTTTCCCTCTGTCATCGTAGACAAATACTCTACTTCTTGTCTTCCCTGTTGCCCATTTGCTTCTTTTTGCCCCTTAGATTTACTATCCACCCACTGTAGGGCGTTGTGCCCACTTTGGGAAATGCTACGCTAAACAGTCCAATTTCCGACACGTGTCAGAAGAGTAGAAATCTTATTTCGACAGTTCTAATTGGAGGAGTTCTGCGCTTAAAAATGAGGTCACCCTCACACAGGATAGTTCCCTGGAGTCTGCTGCGTAAAACTTGTTTTATTACCTCCGCCGCACATAGGGAAGAAATAGAGATAGATTCAAAGACAAAGAGAAATATCTCTGATTTAAAAAATAATTGTGAAAACATTAACCAATAGGTATATTAACCAATTTTTTGCATTACACACTTATTCTACATTACAGACTACATAAAATCTACTATTAAGTATTAAAAAATATATACATTACACACACAGTGTTTACAAATAGAAATGATGTTTTTTACTAACGTTTTCAAAGTTTGTCATTTTCTTTTCTTTCTTTTAGCAGCAACACGACTGGCATTTGTTTCGGGTTGGGATGACTCTTGTCTTTTACTTGTCGATTTTACATTCCTACTGTTCTCAGATTTGTTTTTTTTCTTCTTTTCCATTTCCTCCTTTTTCTTTTAAAGTTGTGGGACAGCAGGCACAACTGGTTCCTTCCATACAGGGATCTTACCTAATCCTGGATATATATAACTTAAATGTTTCACAAACAATTGGAATCGTTTTCCAGGGCTCATTGTATGCCATTTATACAACTTCTTGTACATGAACATATACAGATATGAATCCGACAAATCCTCGGTATAATGTTTAGGCAAATGTTTCCTGTTTTTTAAGACACCCCATATCTTTTGAGTATGTAAACCAGGAGGGTTTACGAAATTTTCTGAATGATTCACAGTCTTGTGAACTATTTCTACACCTTCGAGCTCACTTATGTGATTATAACCCCTCCACTCATCAGTCAAAACTGTACTTCCGGAATTAACGAATTTTGAAATTATCCAATCAAATGTCTCCTCACTCCTGTCGTTAACCTTGCAAACAAAGCATGTGTTATCCTCACGACACACTCCGCCAACTACTCATCTTGTGCCCTTCAGTTTGCGACCATTTTCATATTTTCGTCTGAATATTACGGTTTCATCAATTTCAACAGTTCTGTTGGGTCCTCCTATTTTAAATGACGAAACGTTATCCACGGCTATCATCATAACTAAACGTAAGTAGTTTGCCCAATCGACAGAAGTGTGATTACTAATACTACACGCGGAGGCTGCATTTGTTAGCGTGCATTCTATGCACAGCAAGTGCCATATGAAGGAAAATATAGTGCCCCAAGAAATACATCCACACTTGCCTTTAAAGGTACCGTCAAAAGCAGAGCCATTTTTTTTACAATAGGCACATCTCATCACTACGGAATTCCTGTCGGCACAGTAAACCAATTTACACGTACGGGAACAATTATTACAAACACTTTCAACATGCTGTAAACCAAGTTTTACAGCTAGTTTCACATCTGACGAAATTCTCTTATCCAGCTTTAAATCGTTATATTCATTTCCAAATAAGCCGAAGAACATTCGTGAATCACACTTACTCCAGAATTCTTCAGAAAAAATATCTTCGGACGTCATTATTTCTTAATTTCGAAATATAATTCAATACAGAAGCAAATAATTAATTAAAACAATACGAAATAGAAAAAACGATATTAAATATACGAAACGTACAGTATGTGGCGACTACTTCCGAAGCTCACCCGATCGCCACCAGAGAGAGTCCGGAAGGATATAAAAGGACCGGTTCGAACACGTGTCACTCACCTTTCTTGACCTTTCATCTTCGAGTGTCAACTGCTTTTAACCAGTGCGAACTTTGAACTCTTTGTTTGGCGAACATCGCCACAAGTACAATACTATAAAAATTCTAAAGAAATGACGTATTAATCGATTTGCATATAAAAATGCTAGATTGTGAAAAACGCCCTCTACAGTTAGCATCATACCGCTTTCCCGGAAACGCCGCCATCTTTGACTACCTAGGTGCATATTAACCAATTTAAGTTATTATGTGGACTCTCTCTCTCCCTCTATCTCCATTCTAAAGAGAAATTCGATAGTAAGATAAACCCAAGGTCCTTGACCTTGGGATAAACCAGCAACCAGCACAGCCTACAATAAGAAACAGCCTAGTCATTTGCTCTGAACACGTGTGTCGATTCCTGAGGCGGTTTGCACATAGTCCTCACTAGGAGCGCTGATGACCGGACTATTCGATCAAGTGATCAATGCTAATTCTGTTGTAAAGACGTGGTTATAATATATTTAAAAAATTAAAATTTTGAAAATATTTTACATCAAGATATTGGTAAATTTTTATAAAGTTTGATTTAAAATGGTTCGTTGCTCTGTGCCGTTTTGTACATCAAATAAATCAAAAAAAGATGGAACAAGTTTTCACGAATATCCAGCGGAAGAGAGTTTACGTTTAAAATGGATAAAAGCTGTCAGTAGAAAAGGTAAGATTTATTTAATACTCCATAATTAAATAATGTAGGAAAAACGAATAATTTTATAACATTTATGCTACTTGCCATTGATGCTACACTTTTGCAATTATTTTATTATATGCTGTAAGGGTTCGTGCAAAAACCACGTGTCCCCATATTTCCCAAATCTTACTTCCCCTTCCCATTATGATCTTTTGTGGCTTTTATAAAACCTCCCTAAAAAAGCACATGGAAAATTTCAACCCTCGAAAATTTATATATTACTTCCTTTTATCAAATTTCTCGGATATTTCAAAAACGGTAGAAAGACATTGCTGAAAACTACATGGGTGTATTTGAAAAGCATTTAATTTCAGCTTTTTAAAATACAAATAAAATTAAATACATATACTCCCCCTTAATGAGGACAAGTACGGTTTTTGCACAACCCCTAACTTCAATGAGATTAGGCTATATTGCAAATTATTTATAGATGGTATAACTAATAAATTTACTGTATAAGCTAACTCTTTTTAAAATTTACAGATGAAAACAGTTCCAAACTTTGGAAGCCAAGTGACTGGTCAGTTGTCTGCAGTAAGCACTTTCTAGAATCAGATTATAAACCAGGATTGAAAAAGAGAATATTGATTCGAAATGCCGTCCCAAGCGTTTTTCCCGAATACCCATCCTATAAGCAGATTGTTTGTAAAGAAGCCAGAAGAGAAGTAAAAAAGGTTAGTCCCAAGAAAGAAGTTTGTACTGGTGCCAAACGAAAGCATGTTCAATCTGAGCAACAAGTACATGATCAAGTTCCATTAATGAGTCCTGTGGACGGAGCTGTTTTTTTAGACTATGAAAGCAGGTTCTCTAGTTCCACAGCCAGATGTGAACTTTCAGACTGTGACATAAGGCCATCTAGTTCTGCATCTGGTATAGAAGTTTCTGTAGGGACAAGTTATACAATGTTAAAACTGAATTCTGACAAGAGAAGACTGAAAACTTTGGAGCAGAAATGCAGGAGACAAGATTACACTATCAAGCGCCTGTATGAAGAACAACGTAGATTGAAAGCAGAAAATAAATTGTTAGCTGGAAAGCTTGAAAAATATCATATAGAAAGCTTAGAGAATGACAGTGCCCAAGGTATGTTACAATAATTCATGTGATAACATATTAATATTCCTAATATCCTATTATATCAATATAGTACATTATAACACAAAATTGGTTTTATGTAATCTGCTATTGATTGTTTAACTTTTTTGGCAGATTTGTGTTAGTGACTAATAAAATTATATTGTACTTTTAGGTAACTGCAAAGCAGATTTCATACTTGAACAGCTGGTTGTTTACAATAAACAAAAGCCTCGTTGGAGTGACAACACAGTAAAATACTGTGTCTTATGGAGCAAAAAGTCTTCTAGGGCATATACATTTGCTAGGAAAACTCCACTTTTATCATTACCATCAAAATCAACATTGAAAAGATATATAGGCTCTGTTTCTGGGGTTAGTGTGGGTTCCCTAATTAAGCAACGATTAACTCAGGAGGCAAAAAAGTTGTCACAAGTGGAAAAATTAGGTTCACTTATTTTGGATGAAATGACCATTAAACCTAATCAACAGTATAACAAGCAAGCAGACGAAGTAGTGGGAACAGTAAAAATGAATGGCCTGGAAAAACAACTTGGACTTGAACATGTCACAGCAAATAGTCTCCTGTGTTTTGTGTTTTCAGGATTATCAAAAAATTTTCGAATTCCTGTTGCATATTTTTTTATCAATGATTTAAAAGGTCAGGAACTTTATACTTTAACTTTAGATGTGATTCATTCAGTGGAGACAGCAGGTCTAAAAGTACTCAGGATAGTTGCTGATGGCCATAGTAAAAATGTTAAGTTATTTGAATTACTTAGTGCTGTTAACCCTCCAATTCCAAAGATTCCACATCCAATGGATAATAATCGTTCAATATTCCTATCATACGATCCATGTCATATATTAAAAAATTTCTGGTCATTGCTTCTTTCTCCAAGTAGGGTAATGGTGAATCGTGGAAAACATATTAGTGGTGTATTTCTCCGAAACTTGTTTCACCTACAGAGAGATCATGTTATTAAACCAGTAAGATGCTTAACTTTTAAACATGTCTATCCAACAAATTTTGATAAGATGAAGGTTAAGCGTGCAGTGGACATATGCAGCCAAAATGTAATTGCTGCACTGAAGTTTTTACAGAAGCACGGACACAGGTTTGGGAACTTGAACTTTGTTGAGGCCGAGGGCACAATTGAGTATTTGGAAATGATGCAAAAATGGTTTGCTATTCACAATATCAGCAATACTCAACACCACATTCATTCCAGAAATGCAACAGTGATGCAGTTTGTTTCTGCTAATGATGAAAGGCTCAATTGGTTGGATGGTGAGTTTTTGGGATATTTACAGTCCTGGAAAGATAGCTGTGACAGTCCCAATGTTCAATTTATCAGTAAGCAAACTTATGAAGCTGCTTGTCTCACAACCAGATCCACTGTTCTGTGTATCAGGTATTTGTTGGAGAATGGTTTTGATTTTATATTAACCAGAAAATTCAATTCAGATGATATAGAGAACCTTTTTAGTGGACTGCGGTCCATGTCTGGATTCAATGACCAGACAAACGCCTGCAGCATAATGCAAGGACTGCATACAATTCTTAAAACAGGACTAATTAGTGCATCCCTTGAAAGCAATGCAGAAAGCTTAGATTGTGAGGAATGGATGTCTCCTAATGAAGACATGTCCATTATTGTAAATCAGGTATTATATTTTGATTAATAAATTACTTTAATAGACCTAATTTAATTTAATTTAATATACCTAATAAAGTAATCATTATAATAATAATTTATTATTTTTAAAGGCATGCATGGATAAGAACTATACTATCAAGGAAGTTACTAAGCATATTGAGCCACAACTGAAACAGCTAGAGATTAGACCTTCCAATATTATAAAGCCAAACATTCAATCTGCTACAATGGCATACATTGCTGGATACTTAGTACGTATCACCGAAGAGAAAATTGAATGTTCCGACTGTTTGGACATACTTGCATCAGTGAAATCCCCTGCACCTATCATGGGCATAATAAATTTAAATGATCTAGGCGGGCTCTTATATCCAAAAGTAGAGTTTATTGGGTTTTTGCAGCAACTGGAGAAGGCTATTCATGCAGGCTTACCATTTTTAATTCAGCAACCAGCTGTGATGCATAATTTATGTAAGATTATTCTTCCTTGGATGGAGAAAAATCCATTGTTTATGTGTGGTAAAGATGGACACCAAAATATACTGTGTAATGTAATTCTAAGAAAATTCATCAGACCCTACATTTCCAACTACATAAGAACTGTGAACGACACTTATATTCGGGAGAATCATAGACCCAAAACGTCAAATAATAAAGCTTTATCAAGAAAAATAATAAAAGTGGCACCTCTATAAACATGGGGTGGCCACAACTGGTACAGGCCTGGTGAAAACTCGTGATTTTTGTATATTTTAAAAAATTTAAATTTTGTTTATAAAATGTTAAAATTAATAAAAATTATTGTAATAAAGTAAAAGAGAACATGTTTTTTGCATTATTTTTACTGTTTCATTGCTTTAAAAAATTGTAAGGATATAAAAATATTTTTTAAAGTTGAAAATTGTTTTAATATGACCAGAATAGGTACAGTACATCTAGCCCATTAATTATTATCGCATTTAACCGTCTAGATAATTATTGATAACATGTCTATTGTTTTAGATTGTTCTGCAGAAATCCGGGCAAAATCTTAATTAAAAAAAATCAATAATTTGCTATATCCTGTTTGAATTACTGTTTTATTTTACGAACATATGACAGCATGTAGCTAGGATAACTTAATCAGTGTGTGTTGTTATGGTCCGTTGTGTGGCTCCATCTAGCGGGAGAAAATATTTTCGTTTGGACACAACTCTTCAATGGGATTTCCCCCATTTGACTAGGCTGTTTCTTATTGTAGGCTGTGCAACCAGTAACTCAACTCTTCCGGCAACATTTGAAATTTTTCTAACGCCTTCTGTTATCACATTTAATTTTTAAATATAAAATGGAAAATCCTTACTTTTCAGGGTAGGGATGAGTTTTATAAAAGTTTACAAATTCTAGTAACGAGTAAATTCGTCATTAAGTTTGCCATGACGCGTTTCTATCAGCCAATAACGGTTTGTCTGGTAGTCACGTGAGAAAATAAAATCACGTGGTGTTTTAATGGCAGAAAGAACGATGCGATTAATTAAGTGAAATAACAGACATTAAAGAGGAAAGGATAATAAATTTAACACAAATAATTACATATAATTTAATTCAAACGAAAAACAAACGAATCTTATTCTAAATAGTATTCTTTAACAACAGATATCGATCGAGGAGTAAGCATATTTTGTACACCAGTTCTTCTCGATCCAAGAAAATATCTCTCATCCAAAATCTAGTTAAATAAAGCGGACCGTACAAAATATAAGTTGTAAACACGTGCATAACGGCAGCGTCGGCATCGTTCGCCATCTTGAATACAGTACGCATGCGCCGAAATGCCGCTTGTGTGGTTGTGCAGCTGCGCGACGAAAATGCGTTTGATGGAGATACATACGATTCCACCCCGTCGACCTTAAATCTTCCATATTTAATGGCATCAATGCCCCTAATGAAGAGGAGTAGGTGGATGAACAAAATAAATGAAGACCTAAGAAAAAGGACTGACGATGTAAGAACGGTGGTTGCCAGACGAGTTATAAAAACGAGGTGGGTTCTAGGATCAACATTTGTTTATCATATATCACGTGGGTTTCGTAGCTACAAACTATGACGTGAGTTGTTGACGCGCTATCTCTTGACTTTCTTCGATTAACTTTGATTGTTCACCCATTTTTTACTGCTTCAACGCGAAAACACCGAGTTTACTTGCCTGTCTTTGTTAGGATTCTCGTGCTATGGCCGACTGGTTCACAAGCGTCCAGTCTGCTAAGTCTTAGTTCTAAATTATGCCGCTACGGCGATTAGGCGCCACTGGCGGAAACTGATTTTGTCAGTTTTGAGTCAAATTATTAGTTAAAAGTCAAAATCAAATAAATTTATGAATGGACAAAGCGCTCCCAAATGAATTATTCTATAAAAAATTAATATTGTGAGATTATTAGATTGAATTACGAATGAAAGAAAACATAGGGGGACTTAAAATTTGATATTTTTCCACTAAGTGTATATGCACAGCCTACAATAAGAACAGTAGTCAAAAGGGAGAAATCCCATTGAGGAGTTGTGTCCAAGCGAAAATACTTTCTCCCGCTAGATGGAGCCACACAACGGACCATAACAACACACGCTGATTAAATAATCCTAGCTACATGCTGTCATATGTTCGTAAAATAAAACAGTAATTCAAGTAGGATATAGCAAATTATTGATTTTTTTTAATTAAGATTTTGCCCGGATTTCTGCAGAACAATCTAAAACAATAGACATGTTATGAATAATTATCTAGACGGTTTAATGCAATAATAATTAATAGGGTGGATGTACTATAACTATTCTGGCCACATTAAGACAATTTTCAACTTTGAAAAATATTTATATTCTTACATTTTTTTAAAGCAGTGAAACAGTAAAAATAATGCAAAAACATGTTCTCTTTTACTTTATTACAATAATTTTTATTAATTTTAACATTTTATAAACAAAATTTAAATTTTTTTAAAATATTACAAAAATCATCAGTTTTCACTATGCCTGTACCAGTTGTGGCCACCCCATGTTTATAGAGGTGACACTTTTATTATTTTTCGTGATAAAGGTTTCTTATTTGAAGTTTGGGGTCTACGATTCTCCCGAATATATGTGTCGTTCACAGTTCTCTTTTTCAATCCTGGTTTATAATCTGATTCCAGAAAGTGCGTACTGCAGACAACTGACCAGTCACTTGGCTTCCAAAGTTTTGAACTGTTTTCATCTGTAAATTTTAAAAATAGATAGTATAACTAATAGATTTACTGTATAAGCTACCTATAAATAATTTGTATGCATAAATAGATAAATTGTACAAAAGTTTAAAATGCAACTGCAATCTAGCCTAATCTCATTGCAGTTAGGGGTCGTGCAAAAACCGTACTTGCCCTCATTAAGGGAAGAGTATATGTATTTAATTTTATTTGTATTTAGAAAGCTGAAATTAAGCGCTTTTCAAATACACCCATGTGATTTTTAGCAATGTCTTTCTACCGTTTTTGAAATATCAGAGAAATTCAATAAAAGGAAGCGTTGCTATGCAAAAAGTTTTAACATCATGTTGATCGAGTTATGAAGTTAGAGGAATATTAATTTTTTTTAGATTTTTTAAAAATATTAAATATTAAAAAATGTTAACTAAAGATCGCGCTGGATGGGTGAGACCAATTCGACTCACGTAGGGTTAATCATGGAGTATTAAAATAATATATCTTACCTTTTCTGCTGACAGCTTTTATCCATTTTCAACGTAAATTCTCTTTCACGGGATATTCGTGAAAACTTGTTCCATCTTTTTTTCGATTTGTTTGATGTACAAAATGGCATAGAGCAATGAACCATTTTAAATTAAACCTTTTAAAAATTCACCAGTATCTTGATATAAAGTATTTTCGAAATTTTAATTTTTTAAATCTCTCATAAGCACGTCTTTGCAACAGAATTAGCATTGATCACTTGATCTAATAGTCCGGTCATCAGCGCTCCTAGTGGGGACTATGTGCAAACCGCCTCAGGAATCGACACACGTGTTCAGAGCAAATGACTAGGCTGTTTTTATTGTAGGCTGTGATATTACTGTATTTATATGTTTTTAAGTTCGAAAAATACACAACGCCATCTTTCGTTTGAAATACAGTAGTCATTACATTTCGTATAAGAATTTTTGTATAATACCGTATTAGCCCGAATATAACGCGACCCCGAATTTAACGCGACTTCAAAATTTTCATAAAGATATTTAGAAAAAAAAAATAATACTCATAAAAGAATTCAAAGAAAGTAAAATTCAATCAGATAAGCATTTATTTAGGTATTTATAGCTAATAACACAGGTTACATTTATGTCAACGATCGAGTTAGGCCTAACACACGACTATATCACATAAAAAATTAAAAATAAAAATTAATGTGTAAAAATGTAAAGAAAATATCTGTTAAATCTTAAACACAACATTTTTCTGAGTAAAACAAAATAAAAACTTAGTCAATTGGTCGATTTACAACTCAGAAAAAAGCATTTGAAAATAGGGTTATAAAACAATTAGCTTTTATTGACTTTCGCGTTAGGGGGTAAAGCGGGTTTATTGACAAATTTTCTCGCAATAGTATGAAATTTCTACTGACTTAACTTGAATGAGTCATATTTCTTCCCCATTTACAAACAAACCCGATGGCAATCGGTGAAACATGGGATAAATTACAGCGAGTTGAAATTTGATATGTTTATTTTTTGCGTTTTACGTATAAAATTACATTAAATTCGACACAAATAAAGCATTTTTGTCAATATAGAAATATTTTACATTGTTTAAAAGTAGAGAAAATAAAGATGCAATAATAATTTTTTGAGCGAAGCCAAAAATTTTACAATTTTAAGATAAAAAATGGCGTCTGTGAGAGCCCACGTGACTAAAAGGCGGTCGAAAAATCACGTGACTAATGAACTTCGAACAAGCAGAGACATTGCCTTACTATAGTAGCGCTATGCAAACAAAAGCGCAGGCCTACTAACTAGATCACATGGTTGTTTTGAAGTGGTCGGTCGAGCTAGGTCTGACGTTCAGTCGCGTTTCAATCTCTGTAGGAAAATGTCCTTGTTTATATTACATTCCATTACTTAAACCCCGAATTTAGCGCGAGTCGATTTTTTAACGGAAAATAAATGGTCGAAAAATATCGCGTTATATTCGGGCTAATACGGTAATAATGAGACGCCATCTATCGCAAATACTTTGAATTATTTAAACGTACTACGAAAAACCGGCAAATCTATATATATAATCGAGACGAGTTGATAATGATGATGATGATAATAATAATAATAATAATAATAATAATAATAATAATAATAATAACTCTCCCGTGGTCACCACCTGGTCGTGGTGGGAGAGCCCAGTAATTTTACTGATCCATAGGGCAATGCAGGCTGGAGCACAAGCTCCTGGTAGGGACACCCATGCCAGTAAGGTCTATGGGGAGAAATGAAGCTAAGAGTGACCACACCCACATTCAGTGGAGATATTTATTATGGTGATAACTAGATCAAAGTGTGATACCGGCTCGGACGTCGCCCGGGTTAACAAGGTCCGCGTTCGTGGGTTAGGCAGAGGCTCACGTTCGAAAAATAGGCCACAGTCTCCCCTGGTTACCGGTGGCGAAAGCAGCACCGGCCCAAGCATGGCTACTGCAATGCTCTCAACAGATGTGAGAAACCAACCCAGCCTTGGTGTTTCTGTGGCAATGCATCCACAGACCACAAAGGCTGGAAAACCACGCCAACGGATGAAATGGACAGTAGAAATGAACGAGTTTATCATCCGTACTTATTACACGATCACAAAACTGGAAACAAACATGACAGCATACAGACAACAACTACACCATAAATTCACACAACAATATCCTCACCTCACTGTTACTGAACAAAGGGTTGTTGATCAAAAAAGAACAATTATACACAACAACCTTATCTCACAAACAACACTTGAACTTATCAAACAACAGGTTGCTGATCAAATACATCAACAGACAGAAACATCTAACATTAATGAAGATCATGTAACCTGTCAGGATAATCCAGCAACAAGCATTGATAATAACACACATACAACAATTACCACTAATGATACTACAGACACTTCCTCATCCATCACTGATAACATAGACTTGGATTTAGTTAATACGCTCTCACTTATATTTCAGGAAACACTCACTAAATATACAGGTACAGATCCCACACAACGACCACGAATATCAAAAATCAACACGTCAAAGGAAGTAGGAAAAACACTAAATTATGTAAACACTCACTTACTACCACACTACATTCATTTAATTTCTACACTCGCAGACATTCATACATTAGTTTATGCTGGGGCAGTCACAGTAGTGACACACCATGGACTAAAAGTACAATCACAGACAAATACACAGAAAACACAATTCTATCACAAGCCTGCCTGGCAGAGAAGAATAGAAACACAAATAAATGACATTAGACAGCAATTAGGCAGGCTAACACAATACACTAAAAACAACATAACACCCAAATTAAGGAAACAGCTCAAAAACATTTTCAAGAAAATAAAAACACACACAAAACATGAACATCACAACACACGCATTACAGAATACATTGATACACTAAAACAAAAACTTGCTGCCAAAGCACGTAGACTCAAACGATACAAAACATGTACACTACGAAAACAACAAAATAAATTATTTACAAACAATGAAAAACTCTTTTACAGACAAATTAATAACAAAGCAAACACTGATACACAGCACAGTGGCACACCAACAGAAGAAGAACTCACAACATATTGGTCTTCTCTTTGGTCCAGTGTTGTCACGCATAATGCTGATGCAAGCTGGATCGAGGAGGAAAACAGAAACTTGCACAACATACCAACTATGCCCTGTGCTGAAATAAACATACAGGATTTTCAATACACTGTTAACAGAACACACAACTGGAAGACACCTGGTGTAGACAACATTCACAATTTCTGGTACAAAAAGTTTACATCACTGCACCAGGAACTAGCTAAACACCTAACACACATCATCATCAATCCACAAGACATGCCAAATTTTCTTACTCAGGGCATCACCTACATGAAACCTAAAAACAACAATACCACAGACCCCACACAATACAGACCAATTACATGTCTTCCAACACTCTACAAATTATTGACATCCTGTATTGCAAACAAAATATACAAACATGTTGAAGAACACGACATTCTAACAGAACAACAAAAAGGTTGTCGCAGAAACCACAGGGGATGCAAAGAACAGTTACTCATAGATTCAGTCATTCTACGGCAAGCACACAGACAACACAGAAACATACACATGGCATATATAGACTACAGAAAAGCATTCGACAGTGTTCCACACAGTTGGCTGCTACATATCCTACACATGTACAAAATACATCCATCACTCATTGCATTCTTTCAAAACACTATGCAGCACTGGAGAACAACACTACATCTGAGGGTTAGTAACACTTCCATACAAACAAACCAAATTTTTATTAGGCGAGGAATTTTTCAAGGAGATTCCTTGAGTCCTCTCTGGTTCTGCTTAGCCCTGAACCCATTATCCAACATGTTAAACAACACGCAATATGGTTACAATATCAGACACAAAAAAACAACACAGTTTACACTGTCACATCTCATGTACATGGATGACATAAAACTTTATGCATCCACACAAAAACAACTTCATCAACTCCTACAAATCACACATTCATACACCAAGGACATACAAATGGAATTTGGCCTAGATAAATGCAAAACAGTTCACATAGAAAAAGGAATCCTGAAGAAAGAAGATTTTGCACTTGGAAATGGAGACATTATTGAATCCATGGAAGAGGGCGAGTTCTACAAGTATTTAGGATTCCAACAGGCCAAACTAACAGAACATACACAAATAAAGCAAAGATTAATTAAAGAATACCAAAGTAGGTTAAATGCTATTCTCAGAACACAATTAAATGCAAAACACACAGTTAAAGCAATAAACACATATGTCATCCCAGTACTCACATATTCTTTTGGAGTTATACATTGGACTCACACAGATCTTGAGCAACTCCAAAGGAAAACAAGAACTACACTTACTAAGCATAAACAACATCATCCTAAATCTGCCATAGAAAGACTAACCCTTCCACGTAAAGATGGCGGACGTGGCCTGATTGACATAGTTAACCTTCACTACAAACAAATACAGTCACTGCGAGAGTTTTTCTACAAAAAACAAGAAACATCACAATTACATAAAGCAGTAACTCTAGCAGACTCAAATAACACACCATTAAACTTACACTCACATCATATGGACACAACACAACATATAAAAAGCATAGACACCATTAAGCAATCGTGGGCTCGAAAGGCACTCCATGGCAGGCATCCTTACGATCTGGCCCAGGATTTTGTTGACAAAACTGCGTCAAACAGCTGGTTAGCTCGGGGATGCCTCTTTGGGGAGACGGAAGGATTCATGATTGCCATACAGGATCAGGTCATAAATACTAAAAACTACAGAAAACACATACTCAAAGATGCAACACTCACAAATGACACATGCAGAAAATGTCACATCATGCCAGAAACTATATAACACATCACCTCTGGTTGCAAGCTCTTGGCACAGACAGATTATTTACACAGACATAACCAAGTAGCAAATGTAATACACCAAGAGCTTGCAAAGAAACACAAATTAGCAGACATCCACGAACCATACTACAAATACATTCCACAGACAATATTGGAAAACGACACGCACAAAATGTACTACGACAGAGCCATAATCACAGATAAAACAATTTACCAGAACAGACCAGACATCACACTCATTGACAAACACAATAAAATCACATACATTATAGACATATCCATTCCAAACACTCACAATATACAAAACGCATGCACTGAAAAAATTAGCAAGTACACAGAACTCGCCCAGGAAATAAGGCATCTGTGGAGGATGGATAGGGTGCTTATTGTACCTGTAGTTCTCTCCTCTACAGGTGTCATACCACACACACTACACAAAAGCCTGGGCACATTAGAATTGAATAGAAACACATACATCACTCTACAGAAGGCCACTATATTGAATACATGTCATATTGTGAGAAAATTCCTGAATATAGACACACACACTGATACACTTCTTTAATTTCTGTTTTGGTTACTATGCCTTGACTTTGGTCCGGCATAGTACTTAGCCACCGGTGTTAACCGAGTATATCTAACTTAACCCAACATAATAATTAATAATAATAATAATAATAATCAGCGCAGAGCCCAAACGGTTAAGAGTTGAAAGTTGAAATTTGGTACACAGTTGGTATGTCACGAGAACGCACACTAAGAAGGGATTTTTTGAAATTTCTCCCCACGGGGGAGAGGGACAGGATTAAGTCTTAACACTTCAATCAACGATGGAAGTGTTACATAACAATGGAAGTGTTAAGAGAAAGGGATGTGCAAGACGCAGATGCAGTTTTTTTCGTTTTTGCGGGAAATCGAACATATTTTTAGACCTATCTAAAAATTCTGTAATTAGTCTGGAAACAGGGAGGACCCAATTCTTGCATTCTGCGAAAACGGGTAAGGTTGACTATAACGTAATAATCTTAATATTCGCTAAAACGGTTAGGAGTTGAAAGTTGAAATTTGGTACACAGTTAGGGTACCAGATTTAAGTACCAAAGTGTTAAGTAACAATGATAGTGTTAAGTAACAATAGAGAACGAGAGAAAGCGACGTGCAAGATTTACGGGCGCTTTGAAAAAAAAAGGAAAAAGAAAAAGAGTAATACGTTGGAACATATTCGATTTTCAAATTTAAACAGATTAATTCGGTTTTTCTCGACCTTTCTTCTTTAGACATTCGATGAAAATCGAACGATATAATCAGAACACGTCGTGAAAATCGAACAATATTAGAACATTCGATTTTCAAATTCGACCTTTCTTTGCAAAAACTTAGTTCGTTGATGAAATTACTTTTTTTTTTGTGACTATAATATAATAATGTTAATCTTCGCTATCCTTACTTTTGCCCGAGCAACGCCGGGCCTACCTGCTAGTAAAATATATTTTTAATAAAAAATGTGCTTACATTATTGAAAAATAACCATAAAACATAATTATCTGAATTATATAGCTAATTTGATGTTTAAATAACTCGAATGGTTTATTATTTCGAAAATATCAACACAGTAATACATTATATAAATTATAAATTCAGTTTATTATATAACAAATATTTTAATCTATTCTATTAAGAAAAACAATTTGAAACAGTTATGAAAGAATATAAAAATAAATGAAATTATTGTTTATAATGACGAAACACGAAACACGTCACCACCCAAGGTCACGTAAATACTAGTGATGTAACGAATAGTGTATTCAGCCTCAGCCGAATACCGAATATTCGGTAGGAGCGTGGCCGAATATTGGTATTCGGCCAAACTATTCGGCTTGATTAACGCACGTACGAAAATTGGCACGCAAATCGCATTATGACAAGGATCGCGCTCCCTGCTCTCTATTGCCCGCTGTCACTACGATTTTCTCTTCCAGTAGGTCTAAATTATTTAAATTAATTAATAATTATTAAAGTTAATATGAGATGAAGCCTAATGTCTACCTCTAGTGCCAAATTGGTTTATAATTTATGTAATAGCCGTAAATAGCCCGATATGATTCGGCAGTTGTTGGTATTTAGATGTAAGTTATAACTTATGAGTTATTTTATTTGCAATCGAGCTTTTTAACTCTTTAATTAAGCACTAAACTTTTGTTTTTACTACGTATTTGTAGACTGAATAGTACCCTAAGGATATATTTTAGTGGGGACATACGGTCTAGTTTCTCCCCAGTTGTGGAACAGTTCAAATATATTATTGGGGGTTTCTATTTGTGAAGTTTTGTGATATTTTGTTGCTATTGTTTTTGTCAATATTTTTAAAATTAACATGATTTCAAATGTTATCTTTTGCATATAATGAGAAATGCTCATTCTTTGCTTTATATATAAAATAAATTATATGTTAGTTACTCATCTTGTAGAAAATAGATAAATAATTCTTTTATTAAATACGATAAGTTTCAATAAAATGTTTTGTAAATCATTTTAAAATATCGTAAAAAATATTAAAATATACGCGAATACGAATATAACATAATTAACTGAACAATAATATTAATGCCCGATACATTCTAACCTACACGTCATCAATGCCATAAGGCATAAGATATCGGACTAGATAAAGGCTATAATATTATTTAACTACGAAATAATTTAATACTAGAGTTAGATGCTATTTCTTATTCACTTTAATAACTATAGTTTAATGTTCAGCATTAATAAAAGTTACCAAAATGATTAATTTACTGTGTTTTTGTAATTTCTTACTCCTGTTTTTAGGTATTCGGTATTCGGCCGAATAGTGAAAAATAGGCGGAATAGGCCGAATACCAGGTAGTAACCGAATATTCGTTACATCACTAGTAAATACTGTACTTCCCCTACGTCAAACTAGTCTGACAAGTAACGTTTAAATCCCTTGTATTTTAAAAGGACAAAGAAAAATTTCCCTAACCGTTATAATTTTAAAACTTTCCGTAATATAATAGAAATTTTAATTTAATAATACTCTAAACCGAAAACATATTAAATAAAATATATAAATGAATATTATACAACTAAAATTTAAAAAATAATTATAACATTGCTAAAAATTTGCAATTTATATGTTATTAATATCTACAGATTAATTAAATAAACTAATTATATATTATAATGAGTCTAATGTATATGAAAGAATTTATGTGAATGTAAAAATGTACGAAAAGTGGCAGCACTATCGAAAGTTTGAGGAACAAAGAAACCGTTAAAAACGTAAGATTAAAATTCAAATGAAAATATTTAACGATAAATGTAATATACTCATACTTGAATATATAAGAAAATAAATAGTATACCATCAGATAGTACATTAATTAGACTTAAAATTAAATTAATTACATTCAAAACACCGTTATAAATAGCCAAAATATCAGCTTTCTCATACAAAAAACAAATTAAATATATCACTTCTGACATTCTGAAAGTTAAAAATATTAAATAATGTAATACTTAGAAGGACTGATAGTCATATTTCAAGTATAAAAATTTAATATTCGACAAATTTCACGTCATCAGTAATGTGATAAAAAATTCACGTAATCAGCTTTTACAAGTCAGGGTATTGTTTCGTATAATGTGTTATAATTCGCGAAGATATATAAGTATACGAACATAATATATATGAAAATGTAAAAAACAAAATTCCCCGTCTAAATAGCATATAGCTAAACAGGAATTATAAGTTTTATAGGTTATTATGTTACATCAAATTGCAGTAAATTTACAAGTGTTTAATGTAAGCAAGAGAAACAAACTTTTTTAAAAAAATAAGTACATACAAGATACAAGCAATTGAAAAATATACCAAACAAAACTACTAATACTTGCATATTAGCAATATTTTTTTTCATACTTCTATTATAAAAATTTGATTTTATACGAATTTTTAAAATAATACTAGTACATTGACCTTGATGACCTTAACATGAAACGGTCACAGGTAAACTACTTGAGACCACGCCCCCGTGAGCTATAAAGGGCTAGAGAAACATACATTTCTATCCCAGCCGCTGCAGTATTGCTTAAAATTTGTGCTGCTAATTTCACTTTCATTTTGGAAAACATAGGCAACAT
The DNA here is from genome assembly GCF_030686945.1 of Centruroides vittatus. Taxonomy (NCBI): domain Eukaryota; kingdom Metazoa; phylum Arthropoda; class Arachnida; order Scorpiones; family Buthidae; genus Centruroides; species Centruroides vittatus. Next base: position 4,544 of record NW_027122481.1, on the reverse strand, counting down.
AATGTGTTTTATGGTGACTTTAGGTGCTAAGCGAATTGCTAGTGAATTGTCTTTTGTTATAAATTGCTCGATGTAATTTCACTTAATTGCGTTTCCATTCAATTCAGTCATAATTTTTTTTAATTATTACGAGTACATTTTAACAAGTGTGGTGCATCATACATACAAAGACAGGCTGATACAGAATATCAACCTGTCTCTGTAATTAAAAAAGGTTTTCCTACTGTAACACCAAGAGAATTAAAGCTGAACGATTAGAAAGGTCACAGACCAAGGTTACAATATTTAAATCGGCATCAGTTAACTTGTACAGTCTTTTACTAATACTAGCAGGTCATCAGATTTGGTGTAATTAGTGGAAAAAACATAGCCAATAGGCTACTTCCATTCCTTAAATATTCCTTGTACTTGGAACACCATGGCTTGATTTGCAACTGATAAAAATCTTGTATTGTTCCCCAAATCAACAAATCCATCAACTACATCATTAGACAAATTATAAGACAACTCTGACTTGATAGACATTTCATCCGACATTAAAATGCACATTTTGTCTTGATCACTCAAACACTTTGCTTTAGCTTTTAGTGCATCAAACACAAAGTCCTGGAAGCCTGGTTCAAAGATCATTTGAGATAGCCACTGCCTTAGGGATCGCACACTTGGTAGGAGGAATATTTTTTGAAACATCTTGTATGCTCTCGGGCTTTGATAAAAAAAAAAAGAGAAAGGCTAGTTTTTTGTCTGTGCATATCCATCTTCCTTTCTTACATCTTGATGACATGCTCATTTGTGACTCAAAGAAACACAGCTGAACCTGAGATAGTCCCGGGCACACTTGACGAATTTGTCTCATAAAATATTTTATGTCTTGCTTATCTCTAACCTGAGATCGAAGCATTGAGTACTTCTTCCTCAATTTTGATAGTTGCTTGATCTTACTATGCAAATGCTTTCTCAGTTTAACCTTTCGTAAGGTGTCTGTCACATTATTTCCTCCTGTACAATCAGAAGTTACTCCAATATTTTCAGACAGTTCCGGGGCTTCTAAATTAATAGGTAGAGTAAGTTTCTGAATTTACAGGGATATCCAGGTCTCCTGAATTCACAGGGGATTCCTCAGCTTCTACTTTAAAAGAACATTCTTTAAACCGAGGGAGAATTTGCTCAGTTGTTTTTTGTGCAAGTTTTCGTTTCTTTGGCAAATCAGGACGAGGTGTCGGTGGTTTTCTTTTTCCAGTCAGTAATTTTGGAGGGTTTGGTACATTGAAAATTGTTGGGACTGCATTCCAAACTAATTTCTTCTTTTCCGCGTTCATAAATTGGTTTTTTGCGAAATGCTCAGCACAAAGGTAATTATTTTTATATAGCACTTCTGCTGTTTTATTTAGAAAATCTAGGCGTCGAGTGTTTTGGACCCAAAAGCGGCATCTTAAAAATAAATAAAATGGAGCTGCATATGAATGGATAGTATGACACTTCTAATTAATTGTAGGCAATTTAGAAGGTATACTGGTTTCTTCCTACGAGTGACAGTACTTTAAGCCAGGTTAAAGTTTACCTAAATAGTCCCAATGGCCGCGCTTCCCGACTCCCGACAGACTCGGGCCGACGATTAATTAACGTCACTTGTTATTAATTCACGGCAGTTCTTAAACAAAAGAAACAAAGGACACATCTACTAAAAATGTAGTTAACGTAACCTAACCGAAGCGCCGACATTTGGATTACCTAAATAAACTTAAAACTTAAGCGTAACGGCATTCATGAACAAAAACATGATCTTGCCGGTCTTTTTCTTTAGGAAATCCACAGAAGGACAGATGATGTTGCTTCCCTCGAGCATTTGAGCAATTAACAGCTGAACAATAATTAACTCCTGCAGTTTTCCAAGATATTGAATTCATTTTCCACTTCTACCACACGTATTCACAGCATAAACGAAGTTAAATTGAAGTAGTTTTCACGCGGCGGTCACAGAGTGGCGCTAGCAGCAAGTATCTGCGTAAAGCCCTGGTCACACTATGCGATTTCCAGCCGCGCGGGCGATGCAACCGTGACGGCTGTTTCCGTTAACTAGTAATCCCCTTCGAAAACCGGCGCGATTGCAACCGCAACTAGAAACAAAAAGTTTGTTCTACTCGCGCTGATTGCAAACGCGCATCCAATCAGCAAACGCCTTTATGCCAATCATACCGTGACAACATTGAAAATAGTTCGTCCTCGTGGCGGATAGTTAGAGGCAGGACCGGATTAACCCACTTTGGGGCTCTAGACATTTTCTTCTCACCGGGCCCCCTCCCTATACCACAAGAAATAGAGCACACAAAAAATATAAAACAATAATAAAACAAAATTAAATAATGTGAAAAACTAAAACAAATTTTAAATTTTTATTAATAAAAAATATTATTCTTATCTCTATAATAAAAAATCCTAAATTATCGGAAGAATTACTTTCATTAAGAAGAAACAAAAAAAAACACTTTTTTTAGATTTTAGAATTCACAATAACCCATATAAAAAGCAACATATTTTTTTTGTTTATTTGTTTTTTACATACAGTTGTCCAACAGAAAAGTAAACATTCTTATTTACAAATCTTTTTAAAATAGATAATTTGACCGGGCCTTCAAAAACCGGGCCCTACACATTTGTCTCATTTGTCTATGCGATGATCCGGCCCTGGTTAGAGGATTTATACTTTTACAGAATCGAGATTGATTGAGCTTATTTGGGCTCACGAATACCTGGGGGATTTTAATTCTTCGTTTTATCGAAGATTTTATCTTTTTGTGTATTCTCGCCAAAATAATTGCTTTTTTTTATTTTATTTATTCGAGAAAAGGAACCGCTTATCCATTTTAATAAGAAAAATGGCTAAAATTCCGTAAATACTATGAAGTAGACCGTAAAATGTCGGTAAACTCACAGAAGTAGTCAAAAACAAGCTACTGTAATTGTATTGGTTTATTATAGGGTTACGTGTTTCTCAGTTGAAACGTCAGCGAACAATGTGTGACACGAGAAGATGCGCGCGACTCGCACTTGTTGCAGTTGCGGTCGCCTGCGTGGCTGGAAATCACATAGTGTGACCAGGGCTTAAGCGATAATGCGCAGAACAAGTTTGCCCATAGAACTCGCCAGTCTTGCCATAATTAGTCTATGGCACAACCGCACAAGCGGCCGCGACAATCCGCTTACATTTCGGCATGCGTTCAGTATTCAAGATGGCGAACGATACCGACACTGCCGCTATCCACCTGTTTTCAAATTTTGTTTTGTACGGCTTGCTTTATTTAGCTAGAAGATTTTTTCGATAATTCGAACGAAGATTTTGGATTAGAGATATTTTCTTGAATCGAGAAAGAACTGGTGTAGAATATAAGCTTATGATCTCTCGATAAAGAATACTATTTCGAGTAAGATTCAATTGTTTCGTTCTTTGAATTAAATTATATATGATTATTTCTGTAGAATTTGTGTTAAATTTATTATCCTTTCCTCTTTATTCTGATGTTAATTATCTGGGTTAACCGCGTCCAATTTCCGCCATTAAAACACCACGTGATTGTATTTTCTCACGTGACTACCAGACGAACTGTTATTGGCTGATAGAAATGCATCTTGGCGGCGGTCGCCGGAAAGATAAAATGCAACCAACTTTTGCGACACGAAGAAAGCGGCACAAAATCGACTTCTGCGGCGAGAAAAAGTGACGTCATTCTGCCGCTTTTCCTTGCTGCGCCGCATGTGTGCATCCTCCTTTAGGCATCGCTAAAGTTCTCTACCATACTTGTTCTCTCGTCGAGTTATTCCCAGAACTGCTGTTTTTGTAAGGACTTTTGCATCAGCAGCACACGTCCAGACATGCCCGCTCGTTTCCCTGTCCATTTTTTGGATTTGCAGTAAAAACCGAACTTAGCCAAATAACTCTTTATGCTTGTGAGAAATGTGATGCAGACTTTAAGGTTTTCTATGAAAGAATAATACAATATTTAAGTGACAGATATGATTTCTCTGAAAACAGCCTTCACTACAGTGTTAAAATTGAACCCTAACAAGTGTCATACTTTTTGAAGAGTTCTCCGATGGTGAATGCATGTAACACTCGATATTTACATGGATTAATTTTACGAAGAGTATGGGTGGCAGCTGCTGTTTACCACCTCTGGATTATTTATAATGAAAAATTATCCAGAGGTAGTAAACAGCAGCTGCGAAGAACGCTAACTGAAGTAATTTAATAACAGTGACAATGAAAATTCCTTTTCAAGATCTAAAGAAAATCAGTGTCTATATCTTCTCCATTGCATGTAGCAATGTTCATGCCGAACAAATTTTTTCAAAGATGACATTACTATGGATAAATGAGAGAAATCGTTTGAAAGTAGACTCTGTCAAAGCAGAACTCCAAATATGTAATAACTTCACAGATTAATGCCCAGTTACGTACAAAACACTTCTTGTCAACAACAAACTACTGGAAATGGCAAGCAAAGAACAGGATTATCAAAAGTAGACAGCCGTGACCTCAGTTTGGT